>NW_020176571.1:21927967-21932913 GCF_003031525.2 Neophocaena asiaeorientalis asiaeorientalis | reverse complement strand
GGCCGGGAGGGGATCCCAGCCCCCCAGCAGGCAGCCTCCTCCCACGCCTGGCTTCTCACTTCCGCCCGCAAGACCCCCGCCGCCCGGCTCTGGCTTTCGCGGAGGGTAGCAGGTGGCAGGCCTCGGCGGCGGGCCTCGGGAAGGCGCGTCCCCGCGGCCGCCCCCGCGCGCCGGGCGCCGATACCCTACCGCCCGCCGGATCTGCGGCTAGGCTCCGGGCGCGCGGGAGGCGGGATGAAGCCGGTTGCCTTTTCTTCCAAGGCGCCTTACCAGCGGGAAGGGATAAGGAAAAGAAACGGGCGTGGGAGGAAGGGGATGAAATAAGTCGGGGTCCGGGAGTCAAAAAGACATCATATCGGGGATCGCCAGTCCTGTCGAGTCCGGCATCGTGTCCCGGGGGGGCCGAGGCACACAGGCCGTCTCTGAGCGTGTAGGTGGCACCTCGAGCTGATTCTTCGGAATGGTCATCGCGTAGGAGCCATCTTGCAGGAAGAAGGGCCAGCCAGATGGTAGCAGGTTCTGCAGGTCTCGGCGCACGGGGTGCCCCCGATAGAAAGGGCTGGGAAGCAGAGGAGCTTGTATTTGCCGCTGGGGCCTGTTCTCTTTATGCTATTAAAAGAAAGAAGTACAACTCTAACTAAATAAAGTTAGATCATGTGCCTTTTAAATATTTTCTAACAGCCATTGCATTCCCAATTTCAGTTTGGTTGGACTAGCCATCACGGAATGTTACCTCTGGGCAAAAGGTCTGGCCGCTTTTACGCATATTTGCCTGCAGAGGTGGCTTTTCTCGCCACCCTCTTACCCCCCCTTACCCCTGCCCCTGCAGTCTGAGGACTTCATAAGGAAGGATACTTCTTCCCCATCTTCTTACACCGAACACTGCAAATAGAAACCTCACCCCAAATAATAAGGATCTTGTGCTGCTCATGAGCTATGAATTAATCCTCAAAAGGGAGAGTAGGCGGTAATAGGTTACCTTTGAGTAGAAGAAGGGATAGTATTGGGAGGGAGCACTGTGTGTGTGTGTTCACACTTATCTTAACCAAAAGCCGCTTGGAAACTTTCTCAGACCAGAGACTGAGAACCAAATAGTGATCCTCTACTTGGGGAGAGAATATGTATTGGGACTTTTTTTTTTTTTTAACAAGTTTTAGCTTTCTTCATGAATGACAAGTTGTTAAATAGTAACTTCTTCATTAAGTACATTGCCCGGTATTTCAAACAAAAGATATCTCCTACAAAGCTAATTAACATTTTATGTTAGGAAGGGGAAGGGTTAAAAAACAGAGAAGAAAGTCATGTCGTAAAACATGAAATTCTTTCAACACATTGTTCGGTTACATTTGCACTTCTTTCTGTGTAACTAACAGCTTCACAGTGAGGTGTTGTCATCCCTTATTTTCTTTATAATACACCATGAACAAGTAACTAAAAATTTGAAGACACAGAAAAAAATTCTAGTAGATTCTGGCCTCCCTGGGAAAAGTGAAGGAAACAAAGATGGACCTATGACTTGCCTCTTTCAAGATATTTTCTTGGATCCTGGGAAAAACGTCTAGCTTTCACCTTGTTTCACCTGGCCTTTAAATCCTTACTGATAAAATTCAGTTCTCACCTGGCCCTTTCACACTTTTGTTCTCAATGAGCATGTAGTGGAGACATCTAAGGTTCTTTGGGGGTAGGTGGTCATGAATTTAGCATCCTCTAATGTTCCATGTCCAGCATTAGGCATTTAGCTGGGGAAATTTTGCTGGAAGTTGCCCCCTGTGTCAGAGTCTTGGACCTGGGATTTATTTGTCTCTCCATCAGCAACAGTGCCGGATTCAGTGGGGCAGCGAAGAACAGGCTCTTAGTCTCTCCTCGGTCTCTTAAGAATCTTTCACCAGTGGATGCTTTTGTTTCCCAGCCATCATAGATATGCCTCAGACTGGTATTTTCTTGCTATTTAAAAACAGACCAAAAAAAAAAAAAATCATGTGCATTAGAAAGGCAATTCACGGACAGTAATATTATCGGAGCAGATCTTGGGCAGGTAATCTGGGGTGTCAGCTTGACAGTACCGGGCACTGATCCTGTAAGCTTTTTGGCCCCTGACATAAGGTCATTTAGAATTGAAAGCCTCTTAAAGATCAAGTCATTTTAATAACTCACAAAGTAAGTTTTCTGTTAAGCTAGAAATGCAACGTCAAAGCAAGATAAACTTTATTTACAAAAGACCTAAAATTATTTTTAAGCTGCATGAAAATGTTGCTTGTCTATAGCTGGAGGTATACTTTTATAGTTATCCACTGATTAATGAATAATAAAGAGTGGCCTTTGTGGCACCATGATTCACTTCAAACACATCATGATCTGTTTTACAAAAGCCTAAAGTAATGGTCAAACACAGAGTTAGGCTATTTCTGCAAGAATTTTTATGGAAGGTATACCTTTTGACCTAGAATGGAAAAAAATCAAAGTACAAGATGTTTGTCACAGTGTTGCTTTGAATAATAAAAAAATTGAAAAACAATGTATAACGTTAGGAGTGGCTAATGTTTATTGAAAGTTTATTACATGTTGTAAATGCTCTCCGTAGATTATAATCTGTTTTAATACTCTTTTACAGCTAAGGCTCAGAGTAAATTTTGGTACATGGGTAGAATGAAATACCATAGAGCTATTACAATTTTAGATGTAGAGCTTTCTTGAGAGACACTGAACATGTAATTTTACACTGAATTTTTAAAAAACAGTTTCTGAAACAGTGTGAATCCATTTTTGTAAAATTGTATATAAGTATCTATTTTTTGAAGGGAGATGTCTGGAAGGATGTTTACCAAAATGTTAACATTGTAAGATCTTGGATGGTATTATATCTTATTGTACCGTTCGGTATGGTTTGGGTTTTTTAAGTGAATGCATGTCAATTTAATAATTAATGATATATTCCAATTTCTCAGGCCCCATTTTACAAAATGATTTCCACCAATTTTATGAACTGATGACATGAAAATGTTAAGTAAATACTACAATTAGCATCTTTAAAACAAGGATGACATATTGACTTTTTTTTAATCTTTTGAATTTAGGAAACCTATGCTATTACTTCACTACCACTTAAAAATTGTTTATCTCTATTTTTTAGTACCTCCAATACTTCTAAATCAACTTTGTTTCTTTTTTGTTTTTTTAATAAGCAAAACTGAAATATCTTGCTTTCATTAAAGCATAGGGGGCAGTTTAAATGAGTTTAAAGTAGCACAGTTCTTAAAATGATTCTCTTTAATTCAGGCTGAGCATTTCACGTAGGCAAAACTTTCACTTATTTCAGTCACCTATTTCAGTGTTTTCCAAACATCTTAGGAAATCACCTGAGACACTTTTCATAAAAATAAGAATTCTGGTTCCCACACCAGAGCTACTGAATCAGGCTCATGCGGGGATGTTTCTGCTCCACATCTCAGTTGGTTGAAGTTTCCTCCCTCTGTCCCTGCTGTTCAGTTTTTAATCTCTCCTTTTCAAAATACCCAGCTCCAAGAAGTCACCTGTTTCCAGACTCAATGTTTATCAATCCCCCCAAAATTTATTTTAAAAATTTTAGAGCCTGCTTTTACATTGGAACTTGTAGATTCTTTAAAATGCAACTTTGGTCTCCCCTTGAACATCATCTGACAGCAAAAGGATTAAACAACTGTGGATTGTTCCATTATCCCTGCAGGGAACATGAGAACTTCAAGGAATTATATATCACAGGAAAGAAACCACATTTAATGCGACTGAAAGATGTGGAGGTTAGAAGGTTAGAAAGTTGACTTTCCGGTTTATGTCCCCAGGGCATGAACTAATCAAAATAGCTATGGAACCTCACGGTAAAACAGGGAGTACTCTTTTGTTCCTCATCTGTCTCCTGTTTTGCCTTTAGGAAACCTCTCTTCCCTTTTTCCTCCGAACAGATGAAACAGTCAGATTGCTTGCAGGTAAGCAACTGAAACTTGCTTTCTAAGAGAAGTTCATTAGAATAAAATATTTTTAATTTTTAGTACATTTTATGTGGCTTATGGAAGGTTAGGTGTTAGTCCATGATACAATTTTTGCTCAAAAGAAAGTGAAATTTTTTTAAAGTTATTCTGTCTTTTGACTGTCATCCTCTTTATTATCAATCGTTAATACTATGCTTCTAAAAATCAAAAGATATGATTATTAAACTTATTAGTAGACAGGTGAAGAGATGAAAGTTCAAAGAATGTTAACATTATTGTGTCAAGTGAGTGTGCAAAAAAGTATAAGAGAAACAGATCACAAGAGAGAAAAAGTTTCTTTTTTTTTTTTTAAAAGAGCAGTATGGTACCTTATGCCCCAAACTAATTACCACTAATGCTTTGTATAAAAATGGATACAAAAAAGCAACAGTTCCATGCTTTGAACTAATTTCATCTTGGAATGTATGGGATATGGAACACACAGTCTTCACAAAGGAAGCCATTTTCTTTAATATTTTTTTCAAATGTTTTGGCATTGCAGTGGAAGTAACTTTATTAATATGTAGAAATTTTAAACTATTTCCCTAATGCACATTTCTTGTAACTACATCTGCTTCAGAGATGCCTTTATGTTTGTGCTTCCCAAAGACTTCTTTGTAACTTGAAAACATAAATATCAGAAAACAGATTAGGCAACCCCCAGTTTGAACTGCATTACAATTTTCAATTATGCTTTTTAATCTTGATTGAACAAAATACACTTTAATGGGTGTTGTGCTCCATCTACATTATAAGGATATTCTTTTGGCTGGATCTTTAATCTTCTTTTTAAAAAGCTTGCGGCTGGCCTTTGCAAAAAAATGCCTGGCACCAAGAAGTGACCAGGATTCATATTCAGTGTTTTCAAAATCACTGCAAAATTTAAATTTTTTATTTCATTTTCAGTTTTCATTTACTTTTGATTTTTTTTTTTTTTTTTTT
>NW_020176571.1:21823489-21927919 GCF_003031525.2 Neophocaena asiaeorientalis asiaeorientalis | reverse complement strand
TTTTATTTTTTTTTTTTTTTTTTTTTTTTTTTTTTGGTGAAAACAAAGAATTTAAACCCATGCTCAAACTAGTTTTCTAGTGAACCTGAATTAGAACTTCAAATCAAAGAAAATAAGATAATTGAAAAAAAAAACCCTGCAGTCACAAGTTTCTTAAAAAACTTTATAGAAGTGTCCTGACAAAATGATGTCTTGTTTCTGGTGAAATGGATCCTTCCTTTATCTGACATCAAGTGACTAAACTATTGTTTTCCTCAGAAACACTCTTGGCTAGGATTTCAACTTGCCTTTATATTTACTTAGTAAAAGGTGTCTGTGACTTCACTTTCACAGAAAGAATAAAAGCAGAGGAAAGAATCTACGTCTTCCAAAGGCTAAAGGACAGAGTATTGAAATGGCCTGGAAAGTGTTCAGCATTAACAGCAGCAAGTCAAATGTTCACCTGGGGTGCAACTGGGAAGAAACAAAAGAAAAATCAACGTGCAGTCAAAGAGCCGCTTCATTTTTCTAGAAAGTGACCCTTCACAGAGTTCCAAGGGAGCCTTCTCCCTTAACAACAGCCCTGAAGTTCCAGAAACCATTCTAAACCCTGATGGTCAGCTTCAGTGTCTGTCTGGTCATCAGACATTGCCGAGTCTTCATCCCAGGGAAATGCATGTGGTGGTCGTGGCAGCAGACGTGATTTTGCTCTTAAGCATGGGGTGGACCTCAGACTCTCTCTGCTCACCCACTGTGTTTTACAGAGACTGCTGGATCCGACGCTTCCCAGGTCTCCTAATTGACCTGGAGGAGTCTCAGAAGCTGGGGGCCCAGTTCTTGAAGTATTATTCCGAAAGCACTGGTCAGAAGTGCAGTCGGAGCTGCTGTCTTAGGAAGGATGGTAAGTGTCGATGATAGACCTGAGCAAAAATCAGGGGAAACATCCAAAATGAGGACCTAAGAAAGGACCCTTAGGCAGAGGGTGCAGTGAACAGTTGATGGGGACTAGAGAAGATGCCCTGGGATGAGGCAGTGGGCAGAGGGGGAGAGACACTGAGACTGATTTTGTAGCTGGGGCCAGTGCAGGCTCCATTTACAAATCTAGTAATGACCCGGGAGGCTATGAACCTACAGGTAACAGAGAACCTCTTCTCTTCACTAAAGTGCTCAATGAAAATATTGCCTTGAGGGCTGGCTAACAATATTTCTATGGCCCAGAACATAGCATATATGATTTCAAAAATATTTCCTTTTCAAGGTTCTTTTGGTGATATTGGTATCGTATCACACTTTTGAAATGTGCTTGCTTGGGTTGACCAAGTGTGGGGATGTATTGAACAGGAATTTAGATTGTGATTCATGTTTTGAAAGAAACAGGGAAATATATGTCAACTAGAAAAAGAGGAAAGGAGGGAGAGAGAGAGAGAGCGCGAAAGAGAGAGAGAGAATGAGAGAGAGAGAAAGTTAGTTTTCAAAATATCCTAACAGAATTTTTTTTTTTTTGGTCTGAAATCTGGATTCAGGGTTAAATATCATTCATATAATATAATCAAGGCCTATAACTAGGAAAACATTTCATTGTTGCAGAATTTCAAGTTACATTTGATTAAAGACTTCATTTATTTTTCATTTCTCCAAGATTTGAAAGCGACTTGGAAAGAAACAACAAAAGCAACACAGCACTTTAAAATAATTCTCTTGTTGTTCCACATTTTCTTCCCGTGATTTCTTACCGACATTAATTGCCAATGCCTCCTATCCAATTATCCATGTAAGATTTCTGGGATGCAAATTGGAGCTCCTTGGAGAGTCTAAACCGACTGTCAAGAGACCACAGTGTGAGAAGTTGTCACAGGCTTAGCCCTCAAAAGTTAATCAGGCACAGAAGAGAGCAATTAATTTATTAAAGGGAAATTTTGGAAAAGGTAGCAAATCTAGATATTCTGCTTTCAGATGCTTATAACCCCAGAAGCCTTCACTGAGAGGAGATGAGGGAGGGGTGATACCTTTTCAGCATTTTCCTGTGGCATGAATTTACCTGACTCTCCACACCAGGGAAGCTGTGGCCTCTGGACTTCCGGGGATACTAAAAGCATCCAGTAGAATTCCAGGATTTTAGAGCCTCTGTGGCTTCCAAGTTGTGGCTTTCTTTCTCCAGAAGAAGAAAAGGCATGAACACACATCCCAGTTTTTACCTAGAAGCCAGAACTTTAAAATGCACAATCCTGCAATAGCTAACCTACTCAGAACTGGGACTCTGAAATATGCATGAAGAATGTAAAAGATCTTGAAAAATTGCTCCCTACAGCATCCACTACTTTATCAGAAATTTAGATGTCTAAATTTGAATATTCTTCCTTCCTTTTCCTTAAACTTTACAGCACAGTCCTCAGGGAATGTGTTTGTAATCTATAATGTATTAGCAATGTATTATTAGTTGACTTTTGTCCTATTCTGTCTCCTTCTGGAAAAATAGAGTGTAGAAACACGGGGTGTCCCAGAAGTAATAGGGGAGACGTAACCCCCGCAGTTAACCTTACACAGAAGCAGAGCAGGTTCTGCCAGCAATTCCACAGCAGCTGTAGGCACACTCAGAGGTCTGGTAATCGTACACTCTCCCTCCGTAATCTCATTTTATTAAAGAAGCTGATACCTTTGGGCCAATGAATATTTCCCATCACATGGTTCCTACTACACTACAGCAGGAGGAAAATCTGTGCTGCACTTAAGGGAGGACAGACTGAAGATTTGCATTCAACAAATCTGACCTTCCAGAAATAACACGGTATCTTTTATGGAGCAAATCTACTTAGAAAAGGGGAGCCGGCAAGAGCAAATGATGAGCCCCTCCCCACTAGAATCCCAAATGCTAACCACCTTGTCTGTCTACTCCCTTCCTCTCTGAATGACACCGATCAGCTTTTCACTGGACGTGGCTTTGCAGCATGGGGCTAGCACACACCTGCAGTCGGGGTCGAGGTAATGTTCACCCAGCCTGCTGCCTTTATGCCACCTGGGCCTCTCCCAACAACACGGGTCATTACTGTTTTTGCCCTTCCTATCACTCCCCCTTCTGTTACAGGCTTTGTCTATTTTTTTCCCTCTTTCTCTCTCTCTGTTGAACTTCAGTGCCTTAGTATTCTGAGAGGGTATTGCATCTAGAAATCTGATCTATGTAAATCCCCAGAGGTTTTTGTAGCCAATTGGATTTTCCTGAACATAAAATACTGGGAAATGATTCCAGGTAATCTGTGTAGCATGGGATGTGTGAAAGATTACTGAGAATATTGGTAGCTATTTTTTTTTTTTACATCTTTACTAGAGTATAATTGCTTTACAATGGTGTGTTAGTTTCTGCTTTATAACAAAGTGAATCAGTTATACATATACATATGTTACCATATCTCTTCCCTCTAGCAGCTATTTTTTTGAAGAGGCATTTTCCCATATTCACAGAAGCATTTGCGATAGTTCATAATGTTCTGTAAGATGTCTGAACATAGCCCTGCCACGTACTGTTAATCCAGTGCTCTTGAAAGAAATGTAAGCTACTCAGAGCTCATCAAGCTGCAGAAATCAAGACCATCTGCAGATGTACTTTGCCTGCTTCCTTTTCAGTTTCCTGTAACTTGGCTGTCTTCTTCCACGACCCTATTCATGGCGATGTCAACTGCCTCCATATTCACTGCCCAACCCTGGAGAGCTGCATATTGGAGCCCGGAACCAGCGCCATTTTATACAACATAACAGACGGTAATGATTTATGTCCTTTGTATGTATTTTGAAGAATGTCAGTAATATTTTAGTAGAGGCATATAACCTAGAGATTGGTTGGCAGTAGCCATGTATGAATCTAAATCATTATTTCCCAGTGAAGTCTGTCTGGAAAAGTTTGGGGCTTCCAGGGCAGAAAACTAAAAGGAAATTCCCATTCATTTGGCATGTTCGGCAAGGATGAGTTCATCCCAGATAACAGAGCATATGTGACTGAACAAGAGCATTGTATTTCATTTATTCCAAGAGCCTTCAGCAAGAACCAAAATAGGTATTTCTACTGTAGTGGTTAAGGATACCACTAGGAAATAAAGAAAATGCTAAATGTCAGTTTTGAGGTTCGCTGATGCTGTATACAAGGATTCTACAAAGATGGATGTCAGGGATGGGGAAATGCACTTAGAGCCACACATTAGCATAGCATTGGTCCCAAGATAACAACTGCATTTTTCCTTTAGAAAAATACATATTTAAGTGTCCTTTCCCATGTATATAATCTCAGGGTACAAATCAGTAAACATCAAAGAATAGATTTTTGCCAACACGATACAAAGGAGGTGAATTTCTTGATCAGTCTGACTTATTGAACACATAATGCTCCATGCTGTGCTCCACACTGCAGGAGATTACAGCCATATCTCTGCCCTCGAGCTCCTTCTAATCTAGTTGATGCAACAAGTCTTACAATTAGTGTAAGACATAAAATTAAATACAAAAATGTGTGATACTGCCTCAAGTACAAAGGCTCAAAAGAAGGGGAGACTAAAGAAAGCTCAATTATTCAGAGGAGGCTTCATGGAAGACGCCAGGTAGAGGCAAGAAAAGGAGCTCCATATCACACCCCAGGAAAGCACAAACACTGGTGTGGCTCCAATAGGGGCACATTTGGGGCTGCAATGGAAGTATGGGTAGGATAGGGTAGGCCAGGTAACAAAAGGACAGAGGAGAGTTTTGGTTTGACTTTGTCAGAAATATGGAACCAGCAAAGGTATTTCATGAGAAAGCACTATCATTAAAGTGATGTCTGGTTATCTTAGCCCAGGAAAATTATATGTAGGATGCAGATTAGAAAATGCAGTCAGGGTAATGTTATATCTGGACAAGGTGACTGTAGTTGCAACGAAGAGGAGGGATGGTTGCTAGCATATTGGGAAGGGCTTGGATAGCACTTAGTTGCTTTTTGGATAAAGAAGAAGAGAACTGAAGATTCAAAAATCCTGTTGCAGTGCAGAGTCCAGCATGGGTGACAGAAGAATGATGATGCTGCTGAAAAAGACAAAGAGGCAGACCAGATGATGGTTTTGAGAATGCCAGCGGTGATGTGAGATGTTTAGGTGGGAACCTCCAGTAGAGCACAGGAGAACTGAGATCAGAGCTCAAGAAAGAGGAAAAAGTTGGGGATGTGGATTTCAGGGCCATCAGTGTAGTGGTGACAGTTGATGAGGATAATCTTTTGGTGACCGGGGGGTGAGAGGGTGGTTGGTATGGGATGATGAGAAATACAGCAGAAAACCAAGGACTAAAGACTAAAGATTATTGGACAATCAGTGAGGACCAAGGAGAGAACCAGCACAAAGGAAGGGAAAAGCGAGAGGCAGGCAGTCTGAGATAAAGTGCCAAAGGAATTTGGGGTCCAGGGAGTCACGGGAGAAGAATGCAAAGAGAGGTGGCCATCATTATCAAGAACAAGAGAGAAGCCAAAGCAATGAGATACAGTGATAAGGAAACAGGGAAAGTACTGATCACCCCAGAAGCAGAATTGGTAGAATAGTGAGGGTGGAAACAAAATGTCAGAAGGCACAAAACAAAGTCAGAAAGGAAAGGAAGGGAGTAGGTGGTGGTGTGTTGAGAGTGAGAGCACACTCAAGAGAGACTGAAAGGGAAACAGTGTGACAACTGTAAAGCTGTTGAGAGTTTTTGAAGCCAGAGGGAAAGGAGTTTTACAAGGAGAGAGAGAACCCTGAAGGCCCTCAGGCACTGGACCCTCAGGCACTGGGAAGGGATGAGATTTAGGGCTCTGCTAATAATTCTGCATAGTTACACTTCTCAGGCCCCATTTTGTTTGACTTTAATTGTCATACATATCAAATGGTTACTGTTTCTGCAGCTCTTGCCCAATACTGCTATTGTTGCGCAAAAGCCCTGGCAGTTTTCTCCACGATGTGATGTAGCCAAGTTCGTTTGCAACAGAAAGTGTCTTAGAAAGTTAAGAAAAATTCAAACATGGCTAGTATGTTTCTAAGCCTTTCAGAAGTAGGCTGAAACTTGAAATTAGGTGGAACTTGAAATTAGTTTAGTTCAATAACTTATAGTGGCAAAATCCAAGACTTCTCCAAACTGTACTTTAAGGTCCTGTCTTCTAAATTAAAAATAAAATTTAAATGATGCCTTATTTATATTTCAGGTGTAGATCCAGATTTGCTGGTTTTTGAACAATCACTGCCCACATATCTAAACACCCGTTATTCATCTAATATACGGGAGAGACTAAGGATTCTAAAAGCTATGTATTTAGATAAACAACAAACGACCATGATAAACCAAATGCTACCATCAGTAGAGGCTCCATCTTCAACCACATATCAAGATTTGTTTGCAACCACAAATACTACTAGGTACTCCAAGGAATTAACCACAGACTCTTGGGCAAGATTCATTTCTCTGAATGACTCCATTACCACAAATGTAAATATGGTGTCAGCCAGTACCAAGTTCATCAGCAATCCAGATAACAAGACTATTTCTCCTTTCTTTGTGCCGATAGACACAAAACTTTCTCATGTGCCTTTTCCATCCCAACTCAACAGTAGCAAACAAGTACTGAACAAAACCAAAGGGTACAACAGCAGAAACCGTACATCTGAGAATGAAGACACAACACCTGATGGGGCACCTGTGACTTCCAAGACGTGGTTGGTTCCTTTGGTCCTCTGCACCTCTGTCACCTTCCTCTGCTGTTGTGTAGTCATCCTGGCATCTGGATGCTGTCGAAAGCACCAGGGCCAGTATAAACTAGGACAGAGAAAGTCAGGATCCAAGCAAATTAAAAAATGTACCATTCTGAAGGAGCGCTCTTAATGGTAAAAGATGTGAGCATTGTAAGCTTTTAAGAGTATCATTTGTAGTTTTCTGTAAGACGAGGGCAGTTTGGTTAAAAAAAATAAAAAGCACAGATACCCATTCTTACCAGTCTCTAAAGAATGCCAATGTTTGATAAACATAATTGTCTTTTTATTTCCATTTTTTGAATAGTGTACCTTTTGAAGTTCGAAAATTCTAATCTCTGCAGTTATTCAGCACCATGTAAGAGATAGTTTTAAGTGCTGTACATGTATTAACTTGTTGATTCCTTGAACTCTGTGAGATAAGTATACTACTGTTAACTATTAGACTGTTCTTATCACATTTTACAGATGAGGAAACTGAGGAAAGAGAGGCTAAGTATCTTGCCTAAAGTCACACAGCTAGTATGTAGCAAAGCCTGACTTAATAGGCAACATGGTTCAAAAGTCCATGTTCAAAATCACTGTTGGACTACAAGCCTCCATTTTCTCAATGAGTATGGAAAAAAGATACAGGGAGGAAAACACCATAACGTCATATTTGGTTCCTGTCAAGGTCATATTATTGTCACATATTTTAATGAAATCTTTTAGTGGCTTGAGCAGAAAAGCACTATAAACGATTACAGTTACTAACCCATGAGCAAAAGTTTCCTGATTTTTATATAATTTTTTATGTTCAATTGATTAATCTTTCTCAATCTTAATCAATCAGCTTCTTTTTCAAAAACTGACATGCCTCTCAATAATTATGGCACTAAGATCTTTGAGTTTTCTGTTGACTTCTGTTGAATAAATCTTGGGAGTTGTTTAGTTTATGTCCCTCAGTTGTATAAGTTGTTTTCCCAGGTGCAAATATTAGCTCTAGGTATTTCAAGCTCTGTCCACTTACACCAGATTCACCCCTAAATCTTATACTCTGACTCTTAAGTGTAGAAAACTGTAATTCAAGTCTCTAATGATCTTAAACTTTAGGCCCTTAATCTCATCTCTGAAAATATTTTTTAATGTGAGGACATTAAAAGACAGCCATTTAAGCATAATGAACAAAGAGGAAATCCTATTATAAGATTAATAAAATAGCACTCTTCCCTCAGAATATTAACCACAAATAAGTCTGAATTTTTAAAATATAATCGATTTACATTAATTTGCTATTCATATTACATATCATAAATGTTATCAATTTCTTAATACATTAGGAAAAAAACTCAGGCAATTTGGGGGGGGATATCAAGATTTAAATTACCTTATATTTAAGTTATTTAGGAAGCTGTCTTTAAAAATTATTTGTATATACATTCTTTTAAAAGGTTATTTAATTTTCTTTCAAATATATACAAACTGTTGGAAGGTTTTCCAACTAGGGCTACCAAAAAAAGAAGTTTTTTCTTCCTTGAGATTTCTCAGAATTTTATTTGTTCCCTAAAATTGATAACTGTTTTATAGAAATGACCATAATTTGGGAAAAACATATTTACATTTGTAAGAAAACAAACACACTCCTTCTCTTCTTCAGCCCCTACCTTTGACCATCAGATAAACTGAGTAAACTTAGACTGTAGAGGCGACCTGAACAGTCAGCCAAGACAAAAACGACTGGGCCTAGAAACCATGTCCTTATTGGAAGCCAAAGGGACCAAAGAGAACTTCTGAATAGAATTTAAAACATTAAGAAACAAAGATCACAGGGCCTAGTCAACAACTAAGGCTAAGGTTGTTACCACCATTTAGGAAATAACCATGATATCGAAATTTTTCCAGCACTGAAACAGCCAGACCTTTGGGGAAAAAAATCTGTAATAGTCCAGTATTATGACACATTTACCAATTTTGGAAAGAAAATATGCAAAGAAAAAAACTAAAGCTCCCTACAATTAAGAAAACAGGTTTGTTCTATTTCTTAGTTGCCTATGTGTTTAAGCACATTCTGAGCTATGAAATTTAAGAGTTTGAAGTCAGAAGTGATTGCATATCATCAGTACAGCAAAAAGTGTCCCCTAGAATCCTCGTTGTAAGGATGAGTATGATGTTCGTTGTATACATTAGATCAGTTAGAGCTTAAGGACAAGAGTCTAAATAATGACAAAAAATGCTGTTCAATTATTGCTAACATTACAATGACAGCAACGGTTACCCTTCTGAGGCAGTTTTGTATTAATCTTACAGCTCTAAGATTTTGCCATTAGGTGTCAATGCCACAGCCTTAGAGTCTTAGGTCTTTGCTCAGAGTTAGCCAAACTGCAAAGGTTAAAAGGGCACAGTCTTCTACAAGACCACCTTTACTTGTGACACCAACTATAAGTTCGGGGGATGGGGAGTCCCCAAACCACTCTCAGGTTCAATAATTCAGTAGAGGAATTCACAGAACCCAATGAAAGCTATTATACTCACAGTTACGGTTTATTACAGGGAAAGGATATAGATTAAAATCAGCCAAGGGAAGAAGCACCAAGGATGAAGTTCAGGAGTGATCCAAACTCACAGGTTTTGGTGTCCTCTCCCCGTGGAAGCAGGATGCATTACTCTCCCAGTACCAATGTGTGACAGTATGTCTAGAGTATCGCCAACCAGGGAAACCTACCGGAGCCTCAGTGTTCTAAATCTTTATTGAGGCTCCATTACATAGGTATGACTGATCAATTACCTGGGCAGTTGATCTCAGCTGCTGGGTGGACTTACCAAGAAACTCAAAGCTCCCCAACCCTAAACACATGGTTGGTTTTCCTGGCATGCCTAGGACTATCAGGTATAGCGAGCCCCACCTAAAATCCATTGTGACTGACTCCTGCCCTAACCAAAGACACTTCTATGAGGTATGACAGATTACCTCCCAGAAGCTGACAGGAGAGGCCAGATTCTCTTTGAGCAAGGTCAAATTCTTTATTACGTATCATTACTCCATCTGCTTCCATCTTCACTGTATTATTACTACAGGACTGAGGACCCTAATCTACCACCTCTTTACATGTTCCCAAATGACCACCTCTCCTCAGCTTCTACTGTTTTCAAATGTGTCCTTCTTCAGTCCTGTTTCCACACCTGAGTTTTCCTCAACTCTGACTCTCTAAGAAATGTAACACTTCAATACACTTATGTATGCTTTAAACCTGATCTAGAAATTCAGTTGTATCTACTTTTTTATTTGCTATTTCCATCCAGTGGAATGGATGGAACTCAAGGCCCTATTGTTGTCCTTTATAACCTACGGACTCTTGGCCTTGCTAATACTAAATCATATCTTCAATTTATATAAATCTTTTGAGCAATTGTTCTGAAATTCATTTTGGCATTTTATGTTCTCAAATTCTGTCAAGCAAAATAAGTTTTAGGCAAATAACAGCCTCCATAATTCCTTTATTTCAATTTTAAATTAATCACTTGTCGACAACTTTAAGTGGTAAGAAATGACTTACAGATATACTTAAAAGTACTGAATTGACAGCTAAATTGAATGAAATGTTTCCTAGGGCAGTTATTTTGTCATTTACTCCAATTAAATTCAAGATCTTTATACCTCATCTCTTTCCTGAGCTGTGGAAGTTCTAGCTGGGGCATCCAGAGAGATGAATACCAGCTAATCTCCATTTCCAGTTTTCTGCAAGCTTAGGCTTGGAGAAATGAGCCAAAGAAAATGGAAAGCAGGATGCTAAACAGAATTGAATCAACATAAAGTGACCCCCAAATAGAGGAATGGAACAAACTTTTAGGTTAGAAAATACTGCTAAGGACCTGCTTCTAATCAGAATCAGCATGTGCAAAAACTCACTAGGCAGATAGCAGTCATGCAGACAACACACTGGACTTCAGTCAGAGGACTGGGTTCTGGGCCTAGCTTCCCAAATAACCAAAATCATTATTCAAAAGCAACCAAAAAGTACTAATCTGTAGGGAAAGAAATGGAGCAGGTGACAAAACAACAACATTGTATATATATGAATACTAAAGTTGTTATGGTAGAAATAAAATCCAAACACTTTAGAACCAGAAGAAATCACAGAGATCGAATTGGTCTGATTGCCCCAGTGCATAAGTAAGAAAACTTCTGAATAATCACTGCCTTTGTACATTAGGATAAAAGGAATAATTTTAACTCTGATGTAATAAAACAATGGTTTTTTAACATCTTCAACTGTATATCAAATTAGATAATGATTACATATATATCATAAAATTAATAAATCAAGGCAATTTTTCTATATAATTCATGTCAAATTTAATAGTCTCTTCACTGATTCTTTGTACTGAGAAAGGGTATTTTCATTGTCCCCCTCATTCTTAAGACTAACAACAGACTTTCTGTACTCTTCAACTTCTTCAGTACCAAGGAGCTCTTCTTTACTTAATTCCAGATTTTTCTCAGCAGCTTTAATTTGGAGAAGGGTTTCCAGGATGTTTTTTTCTGAGGAGCTATCTTTCCATACATACTCTTCCATGTCTGCTTCAGTCTTCGTTTTCTCCCATTCTTCAGTTTTCTGAAAGGAAAAAACAAGTTCTGAGTTCTGAAAATTATGACTCGAAGTCTGGTCCACACTCTGTGCGTACACCTTGCCTGACCTCCCTTATCCAGCACTGCTGTCCACCTGCACCAGCAGCTTTGGGCTGCACACTCTGTCACATGAGCACCTCGTTACCACTCACTAATTCTACCCACATAATTTACACTTTATCTGCCCTGCAAATTGCACTTACAAAGCAATACTGCTTCCCAAAAGATGTAGAAAACTCACTCCCTGCCACTTTCCAGTCCCTAAACTCTAACTCATCAAACATTTCAAATTTCTGAGGTTCCAAATATGAGAGTTGAAAGGAGACTGTATTTACCTCTGAAACATGCCTCTGGGAATGACAGGGAAGACCAATTATTACAATAAATTTAAAATATAAAGTTCATGTGAGTTTTAGTCATAATGACTTGATAAATTCTGGAATTTTGTCTTATTATCTTTATTTTCTGTTCCTATAATGGAAACAATTTTCATTACTACTTACTTTTTCTTACAAAAATTATTACCATGTTATTTTAGGGAACACTGGTAGGTTTTAGATTAATATAATTCAGATTTATGATTTAAATGAAGATGTAACACTCTGTGAAAAAAATCAAGCAACACAGCTAATATGTAATCTGCCCTGGTTCAGAGAAGTGCTGAATAGCAGCCACATTCTTTCCAAATTAACACATAACAATATTCTGAGCCACAGGCTCTTATGGAATGATCCACTAGTCTTACAACTTTTGAAGGTGGTAAACCCTTCTAAATTATAAAGTTTTTCAAGTATTAAAAGTGAGGCAGATTTGTAAGGTTGTCAGAAATAATATTTTAACTCTGAAAACTCCTCTTGAATCAGACCACAGCTTGAGCAGACAGAGCTCCAAGGCTCCTCAGAGCCAAGTGAGCACCAGGAAGGAGGCAAACAGTCTCCAGCCATGCCACCCTCCCATCCCCACTCCGGCTCCAAAAGCCCACGAAAATAGAAAAGCACTAGAAATTTGTCCCTCAAAGGATAAAGAGGATCCCCACCAAAGGCAAACAAGCCACTGCGGAGGCCACCGACTCAGCAAACCCCATTCGGATCACTGAAGCCCAGGAAAGGAGCTCCTCCACCACAGAGACCCACAAGAAAAAGAAACCCTCCTTTAATCCTTTAAACTGTGTACCCTTTCCTTTAAGAGAAACAAACAGATGTAGGGTGTTTCCTCAGATCCCAGATTCCTGAGCCCAAGTGGGGTCTCTGTACTCGCAGCTCCCCTACGTCTGCCCCACCTCCCTATACTGAATTTATGGCGGAGGACAATGTTCCAACTTACATTCTAGAAACATCGTATCTGGTTGAGAATCTGCTCTGCACCCTCTTTTTAGCCGGTAGGGAGGCTTTCGCTTGGCAGGGGGTCAGGGATAATATGAAATAACTTCCTGTTATGCCCCACCCCCAGAGCCCTGTTGCAAATAACTCCTAACAGCCAAACTCTGAATTTGTACATTTAAAAAAAATAACTGACAAAATTACCCCACCATACCTAATTCTTACTGTAATATATGAGGAAGGAATAAATGTCAGCCCCTTAAAAAAAAATGTCCGAAATTAAATATATCACCGGCCTATCTACTCCTGCCAATGCTTTAAATGTTCAAGACAATGTCATAGTTTCTTCATAATTCTAACTTACAAGTGAAATAAACTTAAGAGGTCAACACATTTTATAAAGCATTAAGTAAAACAGTCCCTCCATCTCATTCTGAACTGTTAGAAGACAAGAATTAAGAGACCTAACTGTTTTAAAAATTATGTTTCACCTAGGTGTTTCTAGATTTTAACTGACTTGAAATAGATGCTTAATCAGAGGAGATAACCAAAGTAAATCCACTAACAATTTTCATCATTTTTTATCTTCCCCTTATATTTGACATATACAATTCTACATTGGTTTGCCAAGGTGTGTTCATAGGTATGCCATGATATTGATTCCCTGAGCACCCAGGTGCCACGTGAGCCTGGTGCAGCAGGGGCAGCCACAAGCATCCTCCCTCCTTTATTTATCTCAGCAGAGAATTTTTGTGTGTGCAGTGACATGAAAAAGGTTAGGAAATCCTAAACTACAGGATAATGCACATTTATACTTCCTGCTGTTCTAAATAGTCTTTGGTAAGGGAAAGTCACTTATATTCTGTGAAGGGCATGGCTTCCTACTAATCCTGTACAGATTCAATGCAGTGCTGGGCTTCAGCAACAAGCTAAACAAAACTCTAGTTTTCTACATACTCTAGCTTTAGGATCCAAACTCTGCACAACTAAATATAAACTCCAAGATAATAATAGTAACAATCTCCCAAACTGAATATTTACTATATACCAGGTACTTTAATACTTACACGTATATATTAATTATTTAATATAATTCATATTAAGACATACTGGGTTAGATCTTGACATCTCTACAGATAAGAAAACTAAGTATTACAGAAGTTAAATAAAGGGGCACAGTCACCTGGGAATGTTTCAGATTTCAGAATTTTTGTATTTTAACTTGTAAAGTTAATGCAGCACGCACACAGTATATTTTGTAACATCTCCAGAGGAGGTCTACGGCAGCACCCCCTAATCAAATATATTACTACTTTTCTAGCAACATGTATGAATAGTCACACTAAATGGGATTAACAAAGGCTATAAATAGCTTCTCATCCATTCAAAGTTCATTTTGCCACCAAATAAGTTATGAAAAGACTAGCAATTTCCAAAGCTTTTTCATTTCAGAATTACAGGTAGAGGGCTTTATATCTGTGATTCCCTCAAGGTCACACAGGGAGGGGTACAGCACAGTATTTACCATGGGCTTTGGGGTTTTACAGAACTGAGTTTAAATCCTACCTTCATCACTTACTACTGTGATAGGCTTACATTTCTATAAGAACTGACTCCCCAGAACTGTTCTGAGGATTAAAAGAAGGAAGAGCTACATACTTAGAGTACCTGGCTCATAATAAACACTAAATAACCATCTACTACTAATATCACAACTTATTAAGAAGAAGAATAAATAAGAGTAGGATTCAAACCCTTGCTGGCACACCTCCAAAATCTACGTTCCCATGTCAAGGGCGCCACTACCACCATCAAGCAATAAAGCGAAACTTTAAAGGGAAATATAAACACAAGAAGTGTCCAAATGTTTTGCCATCATTATTCCCACTCACAAAATCATGACTGATATTTATCAAATGTAGATTAAAAAAATACAGAAACAAAAGGTCTTTATTTATCACTGATAGAAAGGTAATATTTTTCATGCTTATTACTTCTTGATAAATGTTATCACTGATTAGATTTAATTTTCTCAGTTAATAGCGTGTTCTTAAAAATAACTGAATTATCTCCAGTTTTCCAGCAGTCTCCTTTGGGTGAAGGCTTTTTTTGTCTAAGCAAATGTAGAAAACACAAAAACACACACACAGAGAATTTACCTCTTATAAAGACCTGTCTCAAGAAAAAGAAAGCTACTTTTTTGAAGTCCTATGTTACATGTATCAATAAAAAAGATCTTTAGAATTTCTGTTTTTCAAGCAGGAAAAATAAAGATTAATTGTTAGCACTATATTTACCTTCTGAGGGAAATCTTTTATAGTCATTAATACATAAGTTTTCACAGATGGCTGCCATCCAAATGGGGCTTATCATTGAAGAAAGAACAGAGCTAAATGGAAGAGCTGTTGGTTTAAATGATATATTAAGAAGCAATCCCAATGGACCTTTCATAGGGACCCCTTGAATTCTGGCTCCTGGTTCGGTTTGGCTAATGGGAGGCACCAGCAAGACACCTAGAGAATGATGGAGAGTGAGGTCAGGGTTGTCCTTCCCAACTCTCTCCCTGTTGGGGGGGATGCCCCACAGTTCTTGTCAGGTGGCCCATCCATACAACTCTCTCTCCAGTTCTGCAGCTCCTCCCTCCCCTGCCCCTTCAGATATGTGGTGTGATGGCACCCCACTCTCACCACCCCTGAGAACTGCACCCTCACTTGTTTCTGTTACTGAACCTTTGTAAAATGTCTCCTTAATAAAATATCTTGAAAATGAAGAAAAACCAAAAAGCAATTCCAAAATCATCTTCTAGTAATGATAAAAAGGTAATAACATTGTATATAATGCTTGTCACTTGAGAATATTTTTCATATAAGAGGTATAAATATAAAATCCTTGAGGGAAAAAAAACTCCAAATTTCTTTCTTTTAATTTTACATTAAGATTTCCACTTTCAAATAGGATGTAACAGGTCACAGGATGCCTCTGCTTTGGCTACAACTGGAAAAAAGCCAGGTAATCAATATACCAGAGAGTTTTATTTTTTTAATTTTTAAAACATTTTATTTTATTTTATTTATTTATTATTTATTTTTGGTTGTGTTGGGTCTTCGTTGCTGTGCGGGGGCTTTCTCTAGTTGTGAGTAGGGGCTACTCTTCGTTGCAGTGCACAGGCTTCTCATTGTGGTGGCTTCTCTTGTTGTGGAGCATGGGCTCTAGGCACCCGGGTTTCAGTAGTTGTGGCACGCAGGCTTAGTAGTTGTGACGCACGGGCTTAGCTGCTCCACAGCATGTGGGATCTTCCCGGACCAGGGCTCGAACCCATGTCCCCTGCATTGGCAGGTGGATTCTTAACCACTGCACCACCAGAAAAGTCCCACCAGAGAGTTTTAGAATCAATTTGGACTAGATCAATGTGAATTCCAGGCTGCAAGCATATGGGGAGCATCCTTCTGAAAATCCCTAGCCATTTTCTTCCCTGAGTCCATTTTCCAATTCTGTATCAGACTGGCCCTTGGCCCACACAGAAGAACTCTACTCGGGAAAAGAGAAATGAGCAAGGTTTGAGCTGTTACCCAGGGCTTGTATGACAGATTGGAATTGACTGGTTTTAGCTCTGGGGCTACTTATGGGAAGCTGGGGAGGCTGAATCAAGCTTCTGAAGAGCAAATCTCCTATAATCTCATAGTGTTTAGGAGACAAGGTCCTACTAGAGGGAGGAAGTCCTGTTTCACACAACCAATCTCCCTCTCAAGACATCTTCCAGATTCTGCTGAAGGGCTAGAAGTTAACAAGTTAAGCTCAAAACTTCTGAAGAGCACAAGTGACTCTTAAGCAGACTTTGAGATGTGGAAGCGGACTCACCAAGTTCCCAATCAAAATGCCTGAGAAGAGACAAAGGTGAACTAACTCTTAAAAAACTGTAACCCAGCCCTGCTCCAGCTCAATTCTGATTGCATTGAAAGGATAAGCCCCTGACCCTCTCTGCCCAAGAGAAAAAAGAGGAAATTCTTTCTGATGGATGACATCAATTGGAGCTTCTATGGGTCTTTTACATACAATGTCTGGCATGCAATAAACAATTACCAGACACTTGAGACATTTGAAGAAAATAAAATTAATCAATACTTGTGATATTTGCTGCGTGTCCTTCTAAATTCATTTTTTTAAAAAGCACGGCTATGATTACATTTCATTTATAATTTCGTACCCTGACTTGTAATTCACTGCCAAATTTTTATAGCTTCTGATATTACACCCAGGATTGAAGTGGGCAATTGTTTAAGAGTTTCTTTTTTTGTACTGTAGTTGACATGTATTAATTTTAAAGCATAAACAATAACATATTCAAATTACTGGGGGGGCAATTAAAAATACCAATGTAAGCTCAAATTGATCACCATTCAGGCAGTTTGATTAGTTTGTAGACTTCAATTTTAATAACTTAACTATTAAACATTTACAATTTCACCGTTTAACTTATGTATGTACACAATAAATATACATATATACAGTCTCTTTTCTTCCCTGCCTACCATGAGAGAACCTGCTCTGACTACAGCCCTAGAGGAAGGAGCCTTCCATTCCACATGATCCTGTTCTCTTTTCTCCGCAGCTGGCTCAATTATTTACTCACTCATTCGTTCACTCAGTACATATTTGTTACACAACTACTGTCCCAGGCACTGTCTTGCCCTAGAACTGCCAATCTAGTAGGAAACCAAGAGTTGAGGAGGAACCGGGCAGATGAAGACTGATCCCAGTAGAGGAAGAGCATCCATAAAGGCTGGAGGCAGGAACGAGCTTAGGACATTCAGGCCTGAATGAAGGCCAAGGTGAGGAAAGTGGCATGGGATAAGTAAGCACCTTACATATATTAATTCATTTAACTTTCGTAACAACCCTATGAGGCAGTACTATTACTACCTGTTTTCAAATCAGGAAATTGAAGCCCAGAGCAATTAAATAATCTGCCCCAAATCATACTGCTTCTTAGTGGTAGAATGTGTTCCAAAGAACACAGAAACACAGAAAAAAGAACAAAAGAATAACTTAATTTGACCCTATCATCTTTTTTCTCCTTGTAAGCATGAATTCAATACAAAGAAAAACACAATAGCTACTTCATGCAATGGTCAGTGAACTCCAATCTAATAGAAAGCAAAGAAGTATCTGTTCCACTAAATACACAAATGTGTCACCTTCTACCATCTTATTTATAACTCCCTTTGCCTAGAACATGAATCACAGTAATATTCCACTTCTCATGATTACAAGTAAGGCATTGTGCTAGATGAGGAAAAAGTTTTACTAATTAAAAAAATTCAAGTTACTTGAAAATCATAAAAAATAGGAAAAAGTATATCCATAATGGATTAAAAAGCTACTGCCAATACTTTTAGTTATCAAAGCTGAATTTTTAACTGAGCATGTCAAGGAATTCAATTCAAATCAGATCAATTTTTCAAAAATTTACTGAATGCTGATATGCCAGACATTGTACTAGATGCTGGGAATATAAAGATGAATGAAATACACAGTCCTGTCCTCAGTGACCTCACAGTCTAATGAAGCTGGGCAGACATGTATACAGGCAACTACCATAAAAGCAATAAAAGGAATGCTAACTGACAGAGGGAGAAGGGAAAAAGGATGGGAAGAAACATCTGAGAAAGGTTACATCTGAGGTGTATTAAAGGATTCCTATGAATTTGCAAGTCTGATCAATTTGAAAAGGGATATAAGCAAAGAAAAGAGCATATGCAAAGTTATGAAAGAACACATTATGTTCATTATGGTACAGGATACATAACCTACAGTTCATGAGTAGCTGGTAATGAGGTGGTAAACTGCTGTGAATAGACATACTAAGTAGTTTAGATTTTATGCTAGTTAATGGGGAACCACTGAAGGATTTTATAAAGGGATATTTTATAAAGGGATATGATATCTTGCTAGGAGTAGCCAATATTATCCTACAGATTCCATTAACATATTAACATTGTCAAATATAAATTAGCATCATGAATTAAACTCATAGAAGCAAATGTTTGTAGAGAACTTCCAAAATAATATAGCATTAGAATATTTTCCTTTAAATATTTGAAAAAACACATAATCCAATGAAAAGCCTGACCTACATATAGCCCAAAATCATACATCCATGAAAATTAAGTATCTCAAACTGCTGCCAAGATATTTCTTAAAATTTGGGCATAATTATTGATTATTAATAATTTTATTAATAGATCATTAAAAAGCTATACCAGTAAGCTAATTATTGCTAACATCTAACAAGTATGCTACATTTTAAATTACTGAAAAGGGAGTTTCTTTGTTACTCTGTAACTTTACTTTTTAAGTTGGAAACCTACTTCAAAAGTCCATTTTTGGATCTCCAAAAGAATAGACAATGTTTCAATAGCTGTTATTAAACATTTAGTTTAATATTATTAAATGTTATTAAACATGTAGTTACCTAGCACTGACCCAGATAGTCTGAAGAACAAAATACAGTAAGATCAGATGCATGTTAATGAGAGTCTTACAAGATTAGTTAAAAGGACAAAACATACAGGGAAAACAACCCATGGAACATGGACTAAGGCAACTTTTGTAGTCAAGAAAATAAGACAGTATAATTTGCCATCTATGCAAAGTAGGAGTCAAAGAATAAGAGGCTCAAATATATCTGATAAAAGATTAATATCCAAAATATATAAAGAACTCATACAACCCAATAGCAAAAAAAAGAAAAAAAAAAAAAAACCACCTGATTAAAAAATGGGCAGAGGACCTGAATAGACATTTTTCCAAGAAAGACATTCAGATGGCCAAAAGGCACCTGAAAAGGTGCTTACCATCACTAATCATCAGGCAAATGCAAATCAAAACCACAATGATACCGCCTCACACTCATTAGAATGCTTATTACCAAAAAGACAAGAAATAACAAGTGTTGGTGAGGATGTGGAAAGAGAACCTTTGTGCACTGTTGGTGGGAATGTGAAGTGGTGCAGCCACTATGGAAAACAGTATGGAGGTTCCTCAAAAAAATAAAAATAGAGCTACCATATGATCTAGCAATTCCACTTCTGGGTATTTACTGAAGGAAATGAAAACTCTGGCCTGAAAAGATATCTACACCCCCATGTTCACAGAAGCATTATTTATAATAGCCAAGACATGGAAACAACCTAAGTGTCCATGAATGGATGAATGGATAAAGAGTAAGTGGTGCATATATATGCAATAGAATATCATCCAGCCATAAAAAAAGAAGGAAATTCTGCCATTTGCGACAACAGGGATGAACTCTGAGGGCATTATGCTAAGTGAAATAAGTCAGACAGAGAGAGACAAACAGTTATTATCTCACTTATGTGTGGAATCTAAAAGAACAGAAAAGAAACAAAAAAACCCTGAACTCATAGAAGCAGAGAACAATTGGTGGTTGCCAGAGGCTGGGGGTGGGAGGTGGGTAAAATGGGTGAAGGTGATCAAAAGGTACAAACTTCCAGTTATAAAACAAGTAAGTCATGGGGATATAATGTACAGCCTGGTGACTACAGTCAAGAATGCTGTATTGTATACTTGAAAGTTGCTAAGAGAGTAAATCTTAAAAGTTGTCATCACAGGAAAAAATTTTTTATTAACTTTGTGTGGTAATGGATGTTAAGCTGACATACTGTGGTGATCATTTTGTGTTTTATATATATACACACACACACATACACACAAAATTATGTTGTATACCTGAAAATAAGATATTACATGTCAATAATATCTCAGTTAAAAAAGAGAGGTTCGAGTGGGTATCAAAGCCTTGAAGGATATACAAGAAATAAATAAGTAGAGAAAAATAAAAAATTAAATAGTAAATTATATAACCTTTATAACATTTTTTATAATATTTATTACTAAACCAACTTGCTTCTACTAGTGTTCCTCAACAGAAGAGACAGTGTTTTCTCCTTAGGTATTAATCTCCATATCCAACAACACCAAGCAAATAAGAGACAACCAGTAAACATTTGCTCATCAATCAATGAACAGTTCATTTTAATGAAAGCACACTTAATATTTGCCATGAGGATGGTTTACTCTTTCATAAACACTAAAACACTGAAAGAGGTGCCTTTTCACACACCTAGTAAAATGCTACTACATCAGTTCAATATGTTCACAGCCTGGCTCTGAATTATTTTTCAGTCTCATATCCTACCTCTGCCCTGTTGGTCGTGTACCCTGGCCACACCAACTTCTGCCTGCTCTCTAAACCCACCAGGCCTAGAGTCCTTCACCTACTGCACACTCCTACTCATCTTCCAAAACCAGTCACCACTTCCATGATGCTTCAAGGGAGAATTAATCCTTGTATGCACCTCTCACAGCACTATGTTCCAACCTCCCTTACCTAGCGAAACAGACTATATTATAACCACCAAATCCCTCTAGGAATAAAGGTACCTAAAACAGAGGCTCATTCATTTTGATAATCCGAACGATACCTATCACTGTACCTTGTAAACAAGAACAAAATCATTGATGAATGCTAAGAAGAGAAAACAATAAATGTCATTCAAGCATTCTCTGATAACCTGGAAATCTATGTTTATGTGAGCACACACAAAAGATCACTATGAACTCATAACCACTAGACTAAATGGCAATTATGGCTCTGCAAAAGGATTCATCATTTTTATCAGAAATACTTGCAATAAGGTCCCCTTTAAAAATAAACTCTGAGTATAAAATTATCCATTTTGTTACATGACTTTTCAGAACCACTTTAATACAAACCTAGATATATTTCTGACTGGCAACAAGACTATCATGAAGTCCAAATTAGACAGGCAAAAATTCAAATTTTAAAAAGCAGCCATTAGTAATTAAATATCACAATCACCCAAGAACCCTCTGAATCTGATTTCAGATCTCTACATTTTCTAAAGCAAGTGTTTATTTTCTTTCCTCCACCACTGTCTGTGTTTTAGTCTATCTTTTGTGCAAGTCACTTTGTAAAATGCTTCATTCAATCATCTCTTAACCAAATCACTTGTGGAAGGTTTAAAGAACAACATGCAACAAAGTTAACATTTATTATCAGTTGTGCCAGAATGTGAGTCAGATACATGTTGTAAAAATTCAAATACAACAGGGCACAGAGCTGACTTGATCTGCATAAAGTCTTTGTCAAGTTAACTGTGAGCTATACACAGAAACTGGAAATAAATGAATTTGAAATTCTAAGATAAATCTTTCTTCATTTTAGTAGTTAACAATGTTAATAGCCACCATTTAATGAGCACCCACTATTCACCAGACATTTCACATAAATTCTCCCTGATCTATCCAAAAGCCCTTAGAAGAAATCTGAGCCTGACGTTAAAAGGATGGCCAAGGTTACACAGGTAACAAGTAGTGGGATTCAAATCCAAATGTGAATGGTTCCAAAGATTAAAACCTAATTCACTTCTATGCCAACATTGTGTAATACTGAAATATTAAACCCAATTTCTACATGTCTCTTTGCTTCTTTGAACAGCTGAAGAATAAATGGTTTAATGTATATCTGTTTCTCAGTACCTTCTTAGCACTGCAATAATCATTCTGTGAAGCATTACTAAGACTCTATGCTTGAAGTCTATGCTTTGTGAAGTCTATGCCTTTTGAATATGTAAATTAATAAAGAAAACCTCAATTAAAGTTAGAGTTGGCAATGGCCTGTAGAGGAAGGTCTCATGCATTCTCACACTCCATTATTTGCATGCACTGACCTTCACTTTCATGCCCCACTGGAAGAAGCACACACTGCACTCTCAAACAGAAAGTGCAACTACTTTACAATCCCAAAGGAAGAGTTTCTCCTTGCTCAGCAACAGCCCAGGCAATGAGAAACATCTCAGCTCCGCAAATGAAGTCATCACCACCCTAAACTCCTACTTTCCTCCCTTGAACTTTCATTTAGAACAGCCCCTCCCAACTCCCTCCTTTTCCCTATAAAAACAGGCTCCCTTTTCTTTGTTCTCTGGACTTACCTACAGTTCACCATAAACTGCATGTCCCAAATAGCAATTCTTTGCTGTTCCCGAATAAACCCATTTTATTGTTTTAGAAGTCAACAACTTCTACTTTAATAATTCTATATAGTTAAACTGTTTTGAATAGCACACTACAGTAACTTTCTTATACTGGTCTAAACGCATACCTTTTCAGAGAAGTTTCAGCATTATGTTACCTAAAACTACCAACTACTTTCTCTCAATGCTACTTAGAGGTAACCTCCACAGAGCTTAGCTTTTAGGTATTAAATGCTCTGAAACTAGCCTTAAAAATAAAGGAATGAATTAAAAGGGGCTCTTTAAATATTTGATTAAATACCAGGTGGTAACATCAATTTCAAGTATGAATTCCATGCTGGTGAAGGAAAAAAGAGTTTCAACTCAATAAAAATTCTGTTCCACCAGCTCTGCAAAATTTCATGGCTCATCTGCATTCTCTTAAAGCTTCTTCACTGATGGTACTTGTTTAGAAAGGATCAAGAGCCAAGTTTAATATAGGAATTATTTAATTATGTTTAAGACAGTTGTATGTGGCTACTTACTCTGGCATCAAAGTAATTAGCATTAAGATCAAAGGCTTCTTGCATGAATCCAGAATACAAACTTGTTTGGATTTTATGTCATGGAACCATAGAAAGAATCCAGTAAGTCAACTTTCACTGAATTTATTTATGCCTGTCATTTCCTTTGGGGCAAATTCATTTTACAGGCTGCTGGCAAAATAAGAGACTCAAAACTGGTTGGCTTTTATTGTTTGGTATTAACTCTTTAAGCAGCAGCCATAGAGCTGAAGCTAATTCAGCCATGTTGCTGGTTCAAAAGGGAACTTAATGACCTCAAGCGAAAAGCATTTATAAAATCAGTTGACAGGAAAGAGATTAACTGCTATTATGATGTTGCTCCTGAAGCTAGGAACTAGAAAACCGCAATGAATTATGATAATTAGAATACCTCAAAAGCAGAGAAGAGCTACCAGCTACTTTCTGTTCTTTACTAACCTCGCAACAAAGTTTTATTTTTTTTTTAAATTTTCCACTCATCCCCTTGTGCTACAACTGTTTTATTATTAACATCAATGAAATCTGTAAGAACAGCTGTACGTGTTCACAGAATTTCTTAGGGATGAAAGGAGATTCCAAAGATCATCTAATACAACTAACTAACATCCAAAGAGTACGTTCCTTTTGTCATATCCCCACTAAGTAGCCAATGGATGGAACATCTTCTACCTATTAAAGCAGCCCACTCCATCTTTAGATGAGTCTTGTAGAGAGATTTTATTCAGTAAATAAATCTGTCTCACTATTGCTTCTACTTTGTTGTACCCTTAAAAGTCATGAAAAACAAATCTAACTCTTCTTTCATATGAAGTCCTTTGAGCATCTAAACAGAGTGACTCTTTCTCCAGCTACCCCCATTCCTTCAAATGTTCCCAACATGAAATGCTATTAAGTTCCATGTCTATGTTGGGCAAGCTTCAAAAATTTTAATATGTGTGCATATCTAAAATTATTTTAATTTTTAAAAATATTATATAAAACTGTGAGTTACCAAAACATATTAGTTATCAACTTTAAATGAGTTGATGCTCATTCACAGCAAAATCTTCCTCATAAATGTGTATATTTATACTAACACTCAATAAATTTAGTCAGACACAAGACTGTTTTTATACTATTTAAATAATTAATTGCCCTTAATTGTCTCTAATGTATACCAGTGAAATGTTCACATGAAAGGCTATTTGATAACTAAGATTTTAATAAACATTTAAAGTAACTTTCTACAAAGTTTGGGAGCTTTGTTCTATAGTTTATTTGAGTAACAGGATGAATTGTATAGTTCAAGTAATATAGATGATGATCTCCCTTCCATAACATTGACAACTTTCACCTAAAGTCATACAAACAAACAAACAAAAAGTAAAAAATTCTGAATTTTTTAGCCTAAGTCAGAAACTCTGAACTTTAAAGGCATTTTAGTCATCTGATTTCTGAAGGTCCTCAGATGGACTGAATTATCTGTTTCAAGATCCTCACTTTCAATGTCAGTAGGAGTTATCTATAACATTTCACATGTCCTTAGCTTAAATAGTGGTTCATTAAACACTCATCTGAGTGCTGGCTACACAGACTGTTTTGAAAGGTTAACATATCCAAAGTACAATGACAAAGTTATTAAACATTCATACACAATCACTTACCCAAGACTCATGGTATAAAACTGTTAGTAGATACATTGCATAATCATAATTCTGTCTCTTTAAGGGGCACCTTTAAAAGATAGAGAGAGGGAGGAAGTCAAAATTCTAAAAATTCAGTACATGGAAAAATTTGCAAAGTATACAAATACAAAGGATAACTCATATTCAGGAATTCCGTATCTGACTTAGGAAAATTCCGTTATTGGAAAAAAAATGATCTATGTAGTTTATGACTTGAGGATATTGAACACTGATGTTATTTTTACTTTTATTTAGAGGATATCTTTGCTCTCATCACTAACAAAGTTATTTATATCTGATAATAGCTTTACAACTATTTTTAATATGAATGTGTCCAATCCAAGTGTCCTTCACGATCTCAGGGCTAAGTGTCTGCGATGGTGTGAACATACCTGCTGAGTTCACTTAAAGAATACAGAGAGACTGATGCTAATCTAAATGTTCACCCTGATTTCCCCAGAGCTGATTCTTTTAAAAATGAGCTACACTACACAATGCTATAATTTTTTGCTATCATATTTAAAATGAAACTAATGACCTAATATTAGATAAAATTTCTACATAAATAAGAGCTGGCATTAACTTTTAGGCTAATAAAATAATATAGAAAAGGAAATAATTACTTCTAATTTCTTTAAATATAAAATTATCATATGAAAATTGACTTTAACTGGACTCTGTTTATTCTGTACTTAGGTTTAATAGTCCTCTATTCTATTAAGTTGTTACCATAAAACATACACACACACACACACACACACACACACACTGACACTTATAAACTTAGCAAAAAAAAATTATCAGAAACTTACAGAATTTCTAACAATAACATTTTAAGTATTTTTAAAAATTGCACAAACTAAAAACACAGCATTATTTCACATTCTCTAAAGCTAAAGCTAGCAAAAAGACATTATTCATAAATTTCAAATTTATTTCTCCTATATGGTAATAATCTAAAATCACGGTTCCCAAGCTTTCCCCACCTCCACACTGTTGCCATCTCTGTATGTATGTCATGCTACTTCTTTATACCACTAAGAAGCAGAACATAAAACCTGATTGATATTGACACCTCCAAATGCTTTGAAATTAAGATAAGTAGGGAGAGAGGATATCTGCCCACTTATTTTTCTTTATATTTTGACATAATTTTGAAACAACCAAAGAATAATTCTAGAAATAAAATAACCATTTAGCAAAAACATACCAATAGCCTTTCTTTACCTCAAATGACCTAATTTATAAATTCATATACAATAAATTTAATACTGCTTTTACAAACTTCTACGCTAGCACTGAAATTCTGCTTATTTACAAAAATGCCTTGATAAATTAATTTCCATATTTAATAATTTTGATTTTGAAATATAAGATTTCTATACTTTGACTTTGCAGAAACCTGTTTAAGTATTACTCACTGGCAAGTCATTCTTTCGTTTCCGTCTAACATCTTCCCTGAGTTTTACATACACAAATATATTAAAAATAACAATTTAACTCAGCTAGGCAAGCCTCTCCATGCACATAAAGATCATAGCAACAGGAGGCTAGTGTGAGAATATTAAAAATATGAATTAGACAACTTCTCTGACCTAACAGGTTAATACAAGGACTGCCAGGGGACTGGAGGACAATAAAGCAACACATGTGACAGATCTGCTGAACTTTTTCTTCCTTTACCTATCTGTCTTGATGGTAAGCACATCTGTGCTCTTGCAGTATCGATCTCCTACAAGTTTAATAAGTTTCTTCTTTGCGTGATCATCTAAATTCAAACTGGAAAGTTTAACCTTAAAAATACAAGAAAAAAAATTTTTTTAATTACTTTATAAACTTTGTATAATGAGAAAACAGTGGGAAAATTACTTATACTAACATTAAAAAAGAAACCAAAAGAAACTTTATCAAACTCCTTCCTTTACAGAATTAGTAATTCACAAGTATCATAAAGCCTGATCTTACTCATGGAAAAAAAAAAGCGGGAGCAAAGTATTTGGAGTTCTTTGAAGGTTCTGGGCATTAGTACCTTTCCTAAAAGAACCAATGACATGTCTCTTAAACAAATGAAATGACAGTGCTTATGAGTATTACTAACTAGTAGAATTCAACTCAATTAGTGTCAGTAAAGCTGTTTATAAAAATAAATGGATGGGGCTTCCTTGGTGGCACAGTGGTTGAGAGTCCGCCTGCTGATGCGGGGGACACAAGTTCGTGCCCTGGTCCAGGAAGATCCCACATGCCGCAGAGTGGCTGGGCCCGTGAGCCATGGCCGCTGAGCCTGCGCATCCGGAGCCTGTGCTCCGTAACGGGAGAGGCCACAACAGTGAGGGCCCGCGTACCGCAAAAATAAAATAAAATAAAATAAATGGATGAAACACAGGGGCTTTAAGAATTTCTACCATGCAATTATGAGACCCATATCACTGCAACAGTTTAGGGGCTTTTATTTTGTTTATTTATTTTTATTCTTGGCTGCACTGGGTCTTCGTTGCTGCGTGCAGGCTTTCTCTAGTGGCAGCGAGCGGGAGCTACTCTTCGTTGCAGTGCGCAGGCTTCGCATTGTGGTGGCTTCTCTTGCTGTGGAGCACAGGCTCTCGGTGAGCGCACTTCAGAAGTTGTGGCATGCAGGCTCAGCAGTTGTGGCATGCGGGCTCAGTAGTTGTGGCTCACAGGCTATAGAGCACAGGCTCAGTAGTTGTGGCGCATGGGCTTAGCTGCTCCGCGCATATGGGATCTTCCCCATCCAGGGATCAAACCCATGTCCCCTGCATTGGCAGGCAGATTCTTAACCACTGTGCCACCAGGAAAGTCCTGGGGCAATTATTTTAAAAGCTACAGATGTCTCGTGGAAGCTAGAATACAACATCCATGAAGGGTCAAAACATTTGAAATAATTCAGCTCAACATTTCTCAAAATGTTAATACTAGTCCCACAGGCTGCTAAAAAGAATGATTTCTTTAAAAAGGCTGTTTCTATTGAGTCCATTTAGGAAATGTTGAGTTAAACTGGGTTCTTCACAGCAGGATTTCTTAGAGGAGGCAACATGTTAAAGAGCATGCTAAATTTCAAGATGCAGCATTGTTATGTAATAATTCCAAAATTTATTTAACCTCAGATTCCACTTTTCAAGGGACAATTCATGAAATCAGTCTTCCTTAAAACATATTTTGGAAAATGCTGGAATAAATGAACATACTTTTTAATTGGCAGAGAATTATGGCTTGGGCTGAAAAGTATTATCTAGAGATGAATAGGACTGATCCAGGAAAACAGGTTAGAGACTACAATACAGGTAAATAAGGTAAACAACAGACTAGTTTTCCATGGAGAGCATTAAGAATAAGCAAAAATCAGAACTGTATGAAAAAGTTAAATAAGATTTTGAAATCCCACCTATTTCTGCCCTCTAGCTTCAATAACCCTGCATTTCACTCAAGACAACCATAGCATAAGAGCTTATTTATTTTCCCACTAGACTGCAAACCCTTGAGAGTAAGAACAATAACTGTCTTGTTCCTGGCAATGACCTAGCACCTAAAAAGCATGCAACATATTGGCTGAATGAATACATAAATTTAAAAAAGGGAGGATATGTTGTTTCCTTTTTAAGCACAGTGAATTTTTTTATTTGGATAGAAAAAATAGGAAATAAAAAAATAAATATAAATGCACTCAAAGAACATTAGTAAGAACACTGATATTAAATATCAATCCCACAGGTAGGCATGTGAAATTACCACAGTTCCCTGAAAAGAATTTATGTCAACAACCAGGTTATTAGCTTGATGGATAAAATAAGCAGTTTTATGATGACTCTGATTGTTAGCAATATGGAGAATTACCTATAAGAAAATCATAAAACGTACCTACGTTATGATTATAATTATGAAAATGTATGTATATCTGCATGCATACAGATACAGTACAGAGAAAGAAATAGATTTTACATTCAGATACTGAACAGGTAGTGATTTTCCCTTTTAAAACTCTTTCAATAAAATCATGATGTTTAACAATACATTTAAAAATTTACCATTTAAAAAATTTGTGTTCTAGTTTTTTATGTAAGAAGCAGTCAAAAACATGTGGCAGCAATGCTGATCATTACTGTGGCAACTGTTTTAAAACTCATTCTTCACATTAATATTTTAATGGTCAAAAATTATATAGTTTTATGCCAGAAGCTCATAAATATTGCAGAAACAGCTGTGCAGCGCACTCACGCCACCTGCTAGCACTCAAAGGCACTGCAAAATTGTAGTCTTTAACCTGGACTAGTATTCTTACATTTAAGTTGAGTGACATTTATTTGTCATTCTTTTTCCAAAATTGAAAAGAATCCTTAGGGTGTCCCTGGTGGCGCAGTGGTTGAGAGTCCGCCTGCCGATGCAGGGGACACGGGTTTGTGCCCCGGTCCGGGAAGATCCCACACGCCGCGGAGCGGCTAAGCCCGTGAGCCATGGCCACTGAGCCTGCATGTCCGGAGCCTGTGCTCCGCAACAGGAGAGGCCACAACAGTGAGAGGCCGGCGTACCACAAAAAAAAAAAAAGAATCCTTAGACTTTACTTTTTTCAAGTTACTGTATTTTAAAGAGTCAACACTGTACTATTAACATTATCCCCAAAACAACGTTCACATTTCAAATCATAGTTATAGGTGTATCTTCAAATGTCTCATTTAAAAGAAGTACATAAATTGAAAAATGTCTAAATGTGTAAAATATTTTCTTCATTTACAAGAATATGCAGTTAATTAAAGAACTATGGTATTACACATAAGACAAGAATTGGGTTTGATGTCTAGATTTGCTGCCTATCAGATAAGTGACCTTAAACAAATCATGTGATCTTCCTGTCTGTTTCCTCATTTATAAAATAGAAAGGATTCACAGAATTTTTGTCAGGAATAAATGAGATTAAATAGAAGAAAGCACTTTTTCTTTTTGTATTTTCTCATCTTTTTTTAAAATTTTCTTTTATTTATTTTTTATTTTTTTAATTTTCTTTTATTTTTAACATCTTCATTGGAGTATAATTGCTTTACAATGGCGTGTTAGTTTCTGCTTTATAACTAAGTGAATCAGCTATATATATATACATATATCCCCATATCCCCTCCCTCTTGCATCTCCCTCCCACGCTCCCTATTCCACCCCTCTTAAAATCCTATACAAATATGTTATTTTTAATTCTGAACTACTTTTATGACTATCAAAAAAATATACCAACTTTCCTTCTCTGAATTTAAAATTTTGAGCATCTCTGAATATTATTTTATAATATTTGATTACCTTCACAGTACTGCATTAACTCATGCTGGACTACACATGGTTTAGTCTTACTGTTTTACCTACTTTTACCCTTGAACCACATGACACCAGTCTGGACACCACCCCTGAACCTCAACCGTCAGCAGGTAGAGTGAAGAGTCCAGAAGGGCCGAAAGGAGTCAGGCAGAAGGGATACAAGGGGTCGAGGAAGGTATGGCATGGTGGCATGATACAAAAAGGAGACAAGCAGGGATGGCAGCATGATATAATAAGTGGTAACTGGTGGCATACTTTAAATAAAGTGTGAGATTATAGTACTGAAGACAAAGGCCCACAAAAATTAAGACCAAAAACATGAATTAGAATCTAGGATTCCTAGGAATTCCCTGGTGGTCCAGTGGTTAGGACTCGGCGCTTTCACTGCCTTGGGCCTGGGTTCAATCCCTGGTCGGGAACTAAGATCCCGCAAGCTGCACAGCACAGTCAAAAAAAAAAAAAAATCTAGGTTTTCTAAATCTGAGTTCAGAGATTTTTTTTTTTTTGGTCATAAAACAGAGCTCAACTGTTTGCTGTTGCTACCAGTATTATTAAAAAGAGGTAACATTTATTACGTTCTTAAAATGTATCAGGTATTATTATTTTATAATAGGGATACTCTATTAACCTGTGGAGTGATATCAGCAAAGTGAATTTTAAGTTCTTTTTCTGTTTTCCTTTTGTTGATCTATATTTTATGAAATGTATACAGTAAATCTGTATTTTGTGATTTTAAAATATTTTCAATGTCTCTAAATACATAAATATATTGCTATGATATTTAAACTGTCCTATGGAATTGAAAATACACTGGAAAGCTTCATAAATTCATTTCATAAAGATGGTACAACCCTGATACCAAAACCCAAAGAAAGAAAATTACAAATCAATTATGGCTATATTACTGAAAATATTTCTAAAGCTTAAAGTTCGTCTATTTGTTAGCATATATTGCAAAGATGGTTGCAGAGATTTTCAACATATTTTTGCAGCACACTTGGAATGTTCCAATTTAAAATACAGATTACATGGAATGGAGTATGAAAATGAACTTTTTGTACTGGAAGGCCCCTCAGAAAGGTGGGCAGTCATCCTCCAGGATAGGTGAATCAGAAGTACATTAGTCAGGGCTCCCTGGAGAAATGGCTGATTCTGGGAATGGTACAAGGAATATATAAAATGAGCTAGGAGCATTCTGTGGTGCCAAAAAAATAAGGAAGTGTTTAAAAAACAAATGATGGGGCATGACAAAGGAGCAGAGGGGCCAGCTGAAAGAGTGCCCAACTACCAAAGATGAAACAATCTGAGCAACAAAATAAAGTATTATTGGACCATAATCCAAAGGATAAAGTAAAAATCCATGAATCTACACTGATACAAGTAAGTGACTGAGTAAATAAATGAATGGAGGAGAACAGACAAATACTGCACATAAAAGAATTCCAAATAATCTATATTTCTCCCTCGAGGCGGTGGAGCATAACTTCCATAAGTGTGGGCTGTGTACAGTGACTTCCTTCTAAAGAGTACACTATGGAAAGGAAGAAAAAAAGGAGTAATTTTATAGTGGAGAAAACTGGCCAACACTATCTCAGCCAGGTGATCTAAGCTGCATCATCAGTGGTAAGTCATGTGAGGAGCCTATACCCTTGCTATGATGTGATGAGAACGGCACTTAACTTCTGAGGTTTTCCTCCCCAAAACACCTAACAATCTAACCATGAGAAAAACATCAAACAAATCGAAACTGAAGGACATTCTGCAAAATACGTAACTGGTACTTCTCGAAACTGTCAAAGTCATCGAAAACAAGGAAATTCTGAGAAACAATCACAACCAAGAAGAGCCTAAAGAGACACAATGACTAAGTGTAATGCAGTACCCTGGATGGGACTCTGAACAAAAAAAGGACATTAGGTAAAAACTAAGGAAATCTGAATAAAGTATGAACTTTAATTAATAATGTATCAATATTGATTCATTCATTAGTTATAACAAATGTACCACAGTACCATAAGATGTTAACAGGAGAAATTTGGTGTGAATATGGCAAACTCTGTACTATCCTTGAAGCTTCTCTGTAAATCTAAAACTATTTTAAAAGTAAAAGTTTAATTTAAAAAAAGGCTCATCGGGTAAAACTGCACATAACTGCTGTGTGAAAAAAGACATGTGATGTGCATCACTACTCCGTTAACAAAGGTTTCCAATACTAACTTAGGAGTTAGTTACTAGGGCACATGTGCAATGGCATGTGGCATGTTCCTGGTAAGTGAGAGGAGGGATTTGATATTTCTCCAAAGCAACATGAGATTAGGACAAATAATCCTAAATAAAACATTATCACAGCAAATCAGTCAGTGGTAAAGTAAAAGAATAATGTACCATAAACTGATCAGGGCTCAGAAATGGTTCAGTAATTGAAAATTAATTAATATAATTCATTTCTTTAAAAATTCAAAGGAGATCATTTCAAAAATGCTAGTAAACTAGGAACAGTATACATCGTTAACACAGTAGGGATTATTATCTCTAAACTGAAATCCAATCTCAGAGGCTAAATACTAGAGGCATACCCATTAAAGTAGAGAACAGCACAAGGGACTACATAAACATTTTAGAAACTCTGTCTAACGCAAAAGACAAAAAGAAAAAACAAGCTATAGATATTTTAAAAGGAGAACTAAAACTACCATTAATTATCATTTATTTCTTAAGAAATCACCCAAAGAATCAACCAAAAAGTCCTAGCACCCCAATTTTGGTCTCCAAACATCAATGTTCACTAAAAGGTATCAGAGCTCCTGGAGAAATAGCTAATTCCAGGTCTGGGATAAGGAATATTCTATATAGTAAGCCTGGTCCACCTTGTGCCAGAAAGCAAGGAAATTTTCCAATGCTAATGGGCTTGTAATAAAAGGACATAGGAATCAGTTTAGAAGAGATCCTACTGGCCAAAGTTAGGACATACTTTGAACATCAAAAAGAATATGACTTTACTTGATCAAAATTTGCTGAATATACCCATCTACACATTACCTGTTCAAGGGAAAAGCAAAAAATGACAACCCATAACCTCACAATGGAAAGATTTGGGTTGTCAGCCTCTTAACCAAGTGATCAATCTCAGCATACTAAGAATGAGGCAACCAGACTTTACGTGCCCTCTCATGTAATGCAATATAAAATACATAGCAACATCTATCAAGTATTCTTGTCAAAATAGTTTACTATAATCTAATCAGTCCCTTAAATCTAACTTCCACTTTATAGGAAACACAGGAGATAGAGACATAAGGTAAATGACACCAGGATGCATGGAGACAAATTCAGAAGGTAGGAAGTGCTGCAAGGATAAAATTTCTGTCTCTTTACCATGTCTGTGTCATGATGGGGGTTGCAGCTTGGGGGAGCAGGAAGAGGAGGGGTGAGGTCCTTTGCTGTTCTAGATTTTAAAAGATCTAAGTGACATTTTAAGCAAATGTAACAGTGCTTGACTGGATCCTGGTTTAAACAAAAAAGCTATTTAAACATTTTGGTGAGACAACTGGGGAAATCTGAGCGTGGAGTACACACTTTAGATGGTATTAAAAAATTACTGAAAATTTTATTAGCTGTATTAATTATACTGGAATTATATAGGATATTTTCATTAATTTTTAGAGATAACACACTAACATATTTTAGTATGAAAAGTCAGATATTAGTAATTTTAAAGTAAACACTTAAACCAAAAACACACAAATAAATACACAGGAGTATCTGTATAAGTGTATCAAGCACTCAATATTTTAAACTCATCAAAATATTAATTATTATTGATACAGCCATGTGCCATGTGTATGGGTATTTATTATACTACTCTCTATATACATTTGGAATTTTTGATAAGAAAGGTTAAAAAACAGAATTTGGTAAAGTAGCCAAGTAAAAAATTAACTACACCATTTTTGACAAGGGTGTCAAAACAATTCAATGGGGGGAAAATAGTCTTTTCAACAAATAGTGCTGAGACAGATGAATATCCACATGCAAAATAAAGTTGGTTCCCTACCTTACACCATATATAAAAATTAACTGAAACTGAATCACAGACCTAAATGTAAGAGACAAAACTCTCAGAAGAAAACATAGGAATAAATCTTCATGACCTCGAATTAGACAATGTTTTCTTACATATGGCACCAAAAGCACAAGAAACAAAGAAAAAAATGCATAAATCGGACTTCACCAAAATTAAAATTTTTGTGCTTAAAAGAACACCATCAAGAAAGTGAGATGATCAATGCATGGAATGGGAGAAAATATTTGCAAGTCATATATCTGATAAGCAACTGGTATGAAGAATAAATAAAAAACACAACTGAAAAAAAGTCAAATTACTCAAAAGATGGGCAAAGAATTTAAAGACATTTCCCCAAATAAGATATACAAATGGTCAATAAGCACATGAAAAATTGCTCAACATCATTAGTCATCAGGGAAATGTAAACCAAAACCATAAAGAGATACTTCACACCCATTAGAATGGTGAAAACTATAAAGACCAACAACAATCATTAGGGAGGATGTGGAGAAATTGAAACCCTCAAACACTGCTTATGAAACAGTGCAGTCACTTTGTAAAACAGCTTGGTAGCGCCTCAAAATGTTACACATGGAGTTACCATACAACCCAACAATTCTACTTCTAGGTATATAGCCAACAGAACTAAAAACCTATGTCCACACAAAAACCCGTACACAAAGGTTCACAGCAGCATTATTCATAACAACCAAAAAGTGGAAACAACTCAGATGTCTACTGACTGATAAGTGGATAAATAAAACATGGTATATCCATAAAATCAAACATTATCTGGCAATAAAAAAAATGAAGAACTGATACATGCTATAACAGATGAAACTCTGAAAGCATTATACTAAGCCAAAGTATACATACTGTATGATTCATTTATAGGAAATATCAATAGGCAAAGCAGATTAGTTGTTGACAGGAGCTTGGGGGTAGGGAAGAGCAGGGTAGAATGGGGATTGACTGATAATGGGTATGGGATCTCTTTTTATGGTGATGAAAATTTCTGGAGTCAGGCAGTGGTGATGGTTGCACAACTCTGATATACTAAAAACAACTGAGTTGTAAACTTTAAAAGGATGAATTCTACAGTATGTGAATTATATCTCAATAAAGCTGTTATTAAAAAGGAAAAAGAAGTATATAAGAAATCAATATACCATCAAAATGGGCAAAGGAGAAAAAAATAAGCACTTTACAAAGGAATACATTCTCACCTTCATTTGAATTCAAAGGCATACATATTTTAAACATAAGATATATTTTACCTATCAAGCTGATAGGTAATAATAATATCTAGGCTGGTGAGAGTACAGGAAAACACACTTTCTCACAATCTGCTGGTGTTGTATCTGTTACATTGCCTGCAGGAATTTTATAATATATAATCAAAAACCTTTCACAATATATATCAAAAATCTACAAAAGATCTATATCCTTTGACCTAACTTCTCATTTTAGTAAGTTATCCTAGGAACATAATCAGGATATATACAAATATTAATCTCAAGAATATTATATTTTTCTAATAAAGAAAACTGTTAGAAAGCCTAAATGTCCCATGATATGGGTAATTTAAATAAATTATGGTAGAGCTACGCTACAGAATTACTTGTCTCTCCCACTTCAGTCTCAGAAAAGGACTATGTCTGAATTGATCAGTGCTGCACCCCTAGCCTCAAACATTGTCCTGGCAAATTAACAGACCCTCATTTACACACTATTCATTAAATAGTGTTTAATAACACTACTAACATTAAACAGTGTTTAATAACATTGAAAATTTTAAATCCACATTGTTAAACAAAATTTGAGCAACTAATCAAATATAGTATCATCCCATTAATATACACAAAGGCTGACTGTCTATATACTAAAATGAGCTCCTGTAGTCAACAGTGGTTATTTGAGTGATGGAATTACAGGCAATTTTATTTATTTATTTATTAGCTGTTGGGGGTAGGAGTTTATTCATTAGTTTATTGATTTTTGGCTGTGTTGGGTCTTCGTTTCTGTGTGAGGGCTTTCTCTAGTTGCGGCAAGCGGGGGCCACTCTTCATCGCGGTGTGCGGGCCTCTCACTATCACGGCCTCTCTTGTTGCGGAGCACAGGCTCCAGACACGGAGGCTCAGTAGTTGTGGCTCACAGGCCTAGTTGCCCCGCAGCATGTGGGATCCTCCCAGACCAGGGCTCAAACCCGTGTCCCCTGAATTAGCAGGCAGATTCTCAATGACTGTGCCACCAGGGAAGCCCCAATTTTATTTTATACTTAAAATAACTTTTATATTCTCCAAATTTCTATGATAAATATGTGTCAGTTTTATAATCACGCATACAAAATATTATTATAAAATAATATGTTCCAATAATTCTTATTTTAAAAAAATTAACTCTTACCCTTAATGTCACTACTCGTGCTTTGGGGTTTCGAATAGATGGTCCTGCTGATACATAACCAGCTGTGTCAATTTCAATTGGAAAATGCTTCCTGCACTTCTCATCACTGTCTAATGCAGCTGGCCACTCGGTGCAAAAATCTGAGAATTAAAAAAAATTATCTCATTTACAGTTTTGTAAGTAAATTCTCCTTATAATGTATGCTAACCGACAAAATCAAATTATTGAGGGAGATCACCTTTCAAGATACATGAAATGAAACATGAAATGAAAGAACAGATTCTCTTCTGCACTTATATATACATCATCATCCTGCATGTGTCCCTTTTCTTCCTAAGTGAATCCTATTTAGGGAATTAAGGGAATGATTTGGATAGTTCAGGTTTGGTGGGGAGCAGTTAAAAGGGAGCTATAGACTTGATGGAAGTTTATTATAGCTTTGCACATATCTGTTATGAGACAGTTTATTTCCTCGCCAACTAAAAGCAAGCAGTTCATAGTGCCCTGAGAATTACTGTTTTTGAAAAGGCAATAGATAGTATTAGTTCACACCCAAATGAAGGTTACTAAAAATCAGCTGAAGGGAAGTGAAAGAACCTCTGAAAAAACTCTAAGAGGGAACTGCCTGGAGGTCCAGTGGTTAGGACTCGGCGTTTTCCCTGCTGTGGCCTGGGTTCAATCCCTGGTCAGGGAACTAAGATCCAGCAAGCCTCACGGCACAGCCAAAAACAAAAAAAAAAGCTCTACTGAGATGTGGTCAACCTTCTTTCAGAAACTGAGTTCAATAGGGCCTCTAACTATAACAGGTACAAAAGCCTCGATCACCTTTAAATGATCCTTCCAGTAATTCATGTTTCTTCAATGTGACTTCTGAGCCACTGGGGCTCAGTGGAAAAAGGAACAGACTTGTCCTCACCTTCAGGCAAGACAGATAGCCTAGAGAGGAGTGGGTCTGGGTCTGAGACCTGGGCTACAACCGAAGTTCCAAGCACTGAGAACACTGCTCACAGCACAGAGGTGTAAACTCAGGCCTCAAATGAAAAAAAAAATCTTTAAAGGAAAAGAGAGAACTCCCAGCCTCCTGCAGCTATCAGTACTACTAGTATTGAGGGACTTCATAGGTGGGCAACTGATTTTATTTTGCCCTATTCCTATCAAGTTAGTGTGGTACAGGGCTCTCAGCTTGGGATGAAAACTTCTGGCATTATCAGGTTCCCCTCAATAGAAACCTCATTTCCTAAATAGCCTCATTCTAAGAAAAAGTAATTGGTTTCTTAGGTCAAACACATTAGACCCCATGGATCTGTGCTTTCTCCAATAACATTTTCCCTCAGCTAACAACTTTCTTATAATAAGCACTATATTTAGCTCCCATTTAGGCTTTAATATCAGTCAGCAAAATGTCACTCTGGATTATAGAGACTTTCCAAGATCTGGGACTAAATATATGTTAGCAAATTAAGTATAGCTCACACTATTCCCTAAAAACTGTGTTTAAGAGATCAATACTCACACACTTTGAGGGGAAAGAAATATCTTTGCCATTAAGAACATTTTGACATTTAAATAAAATGAACAGAGCAAAATTACTGGGGTTAAATTTCATTCCCATTATGAACTAATTCCAGTTTCCTGTACTATAAGACGCAACACTGCCAGGCACTTTATAAGACAGACTAGTTTGGGGAATTTTATGAGTTACTGGATTCGTACCGACTTTCTTTTTTTTTTTTTTTAAACTTTGGGTAAGTCATTTCAATCACCAGATGATAATTACAGCTTTTAAATTAAATTACCTGATTATATGTTCAAGAAAACACAGCCAACTGAAAAGTACATAATAGACCCCTATTAGCCTTTTATTCATCTGATAGGTAGAGCAACAGACTAGACTTTAGAAGACCTTGGTTTTTACTTAACTTCTGCCACGATTATTAAAGTTTTGGTAAATTACCTAACTCTCCTGTGCTTCAAATTTTCCATTTGCAAGTTAGATACAAAATCTGAACTGACCTACTTGAAAGAAAACTCAGAAGAAATATTTGAAAAGCCTTTGAGTTATTTGGAAGATACAATCTAAATCTAGAAGCTGGCCAAAGTGTAAAGGCAAAATTAAGGAAAGATTAAAACATTCACTTAAATACTGTAAGATATAATGCTACTCTTCTAAATATGCTGTATGAAAGCCTTTCATTTGAAAATTATTAAGTATTTTAGAACTACCTCATTACAATGACCAGTTTCTAAATTATAAATGCACATTTTCAAATATTGTTTAAAAAGGAAAAATACTGGGGCTTCCCTGGTGGCGCAGTGTTTGGGAGTCTGCCTGCCGATGCAGGGGACGCGGGTTCGTGCCCCGGTCCGGGAGGATCCCACATGCCGAGGGGCGGCTGGGCCCGTGAGCCATGGCCGCTGAGCCTGCGCGTCCGGAGCCTGTGCTCCGCAACGGAAGAGGCCACAACAGTGAGAGGCCCGCGTACCGCAAAAAAAAAAAAAAAGGAAAAATACTGAATTTATCACAGGGTAATGCATTTGTTAACTGGCTTTACAAAGGACCAAAAAATGATATATGATTTGTGTCATATGGGGCACAAATGTGCAACGGTGATCTGTGTCAGTCCAATATCAGGCTAATATCAACAAATATAGAAACATACAAAGGGACAGAAATGCATCATAATGTCCCAAAACAAAAGACCACATAAATGAATGAAAATAGTAAGAGATTTTTCTTCCCTCATATCAAGAGTAAGGTTATTATTCCTACTTTTTAGCCCTCTTTTTAAAACCTCTTTATTTTCTCTTCTTCCTTATAATTTTCAGTGGAAGGCCCTCCCAGAAGCTCAAATTTCATCATAATCATGTTCACTAACTTATTTCTCCTTTTAGCATAATCAGGCTACCTGTGAAGTTTCTAGGTTTCATTTTCTTTCCTGAAAAGACTTAACAAGTATACTGAGCATGTATATACATCACCTTTAAATCAGCATAAATTTAAGACTTCAAAGGTACTAACTCTTGCATTAAACTACATAATCAATAAGTAATAGCTACAAACCTAAAACAACTCAAATTTGCTTACCTATATATAGTCCAATACAACTAGAACAGAAATTGAATTGGAATATTGTATATATTATGAACCATGAACAAAAAGTGCTCTTTGCCTTTACCTCCATTTATGTGGGAAGAAGAAAGATGGTATAGTATAGGTGAGTAAAATCGCTATTTACAACTAGCAATCAACAGATATTGTTGAAATTTAACAAGTCTAGAAATGGAGGTATGATCATATTCAGGTGATTAGTTCCATTTTATATATATCAAACTATACATATAATTTACATTTACATATACTATGTATAGAGTATATATAATATATATTCTTTATGTGTTTAAAGAATATATAAAATTATACGTGCACACACACACACACACACACACACACACACACACACACAAATAATAAGACCTTAATAATGACTAAAAGAGAACACGTCTGGAATGAGGGGCCAGGGAGGGAAAGAAGAAGCAAGAGACTGCTACTTTTCATCATCAGCTCTTGTACTATTTAATTTTACCATAGGTATGTATCACTTCTAATTCCTTTAAAATTTTGAACAATTTCTTCAGGATAACCCTTTTCTGCAAAGTATCCCATTACTGGCCCCACTGACTATTCAGCTACTCAGCATCCTTCTACACTATCTTCAGTTTGGGCCATATTGATTTGCATCTGTTGTTAACACTCTACAATATTTTCTTCAGCCTTTTTATGTATATGCTTTTTATAATTCAACAATAAGTCCCTAACCTACCTGAGCAAGGATTATGGTTTCTGATCCCCAGAACTTATTCAGCAGATAACTGCAAGTTTGTACTCTTTGAAGATCTCCCTTTTTCCTCCACTCCTCAGTCCCTGGTAACCACCACCCTACCCTGTTTCTATGACCTCAGATTTTTCAGATTTCAAATATGTGATAATTATATAGTATTTGTCATGCTGTCTGACATATTCCACTTAGCATAATGCCCTCAAGGTCCCTCCACATTGTCACAAATGGCAGGATGTTCTTCTTTCTTGTGACTGAATAATATTCCACTGTTCGTGCGTGCGTGTGTGTGCACGTGTGTGTATACACCACATCTTCTTTATCCATTCATCCATCCACCGATGAACACTTAGGTTGTTTCCATATCTTACACAGGCCTCTCACTGTTGTGGCCTCTCCTGTTGCAGAGCATAGGCTCCGGAAGCGCAGGCTCAGTGGCCATGGCTCATGGGCCCAGCCACTCCACGGCACGTGGGATCTTCCCGGACCAGGGCACGAACCCTTGCCCCCTGCGTCGGCAGGCAGACTCTCAGCCACTGTGCCACCAGGGAAGCCCTGTTTCCATATCTTGACTGTTGTGAATAATGCTGCAGTGAACATGGGAGTTGAGATATCTCCTCAATATTGTCTTCATTTCCTTTGGATACATACCAAGAAGTGGGATTGTTGGATCATACAGCAGCTCTATTTTTAATTTTTTGAGGACCCTTCATACTGTTCTCCACAGCGGCTGCACCAATTTGCATTCCTACCAACAGTGCACAAAGGTTCCCTTTTCTCCACGTCCCCATCAACATTTGTTATCTCATCTTCCTGAAGAGTCATTTTAACAGGTACTGTGGTTTTGATTTTTTTTTTTTTTTTTTTTTTTTTTTTTTTTCCTTTTTTTTTTGGAATTTTGAAATTTTTTTTTGTTTTAATATTGTCTTCATTTCCTTTGGATACATACCAAGAAGTGGGATTGTTGGATCATACAGCAGCTCTATTTTTAATTTTTTGAGGACCCTTCATACTGTTCTCCACAGCGGCTGCACCAATTTGCATTCCTACCAACAGTGCACAAAGGTTCCCTTTTCTCCACGTCCCCATCAACATTTGTTATCTCATCTTCCTGAAGAGTCATTTTAACAGGTACTGTGGTTTTTTTTTTTTTTTTTTTTTTTTGATTTTGATTTCCCTGATGATTAGTGAAGTTGAGAATCTTTTCGTGTACTCACCGGCCATTTGTATGTCTTCTTTGGAAAAATGTCTATTTGATTCTTCTGCCCATTTTAAAATCAGATTGTTTTTTTACTATTGAGTTATATGAGTTCTTCATGTATTTTGGATATTAACCCTTATCAGATATATGATTTGCAAATATTTTCTGCCATTCCACAGATTGCCTTTTCATTTCACTGATGGCTTCCTTTGCTGTGCAGAAGGTTTTTAGTTTGAGGTAGTCCCACTTGCTAGCTATTTTTGTTTTTGTTGCCTTTGCTTTAGGTGTCAAATTCCAAAAAATCATTGCCGAGACAAATGTCAAGGAGCTTACACCCAATGTTTTCCTCTAGGAGTTTTATAGTTTCAGGTCTTATGTTCAAGTTTTTAATTCATGTCAAGTTGATTTTTGTGTATAGTGTTAAAAATATGGTCCAGTTTCATTCTTCTACATGTGTCTGTCCAGTTTTCCCAACATTTATTGAAGAAACTATCCTTTCCTGCTTAAATATTTTTGGCTCTTTTGTCATAAATTAATTAACCAAATATACATGAGTTTATTTTGAAGCTCTCTGTTCTGTTCCATTGATCTATGCCTCTGTTTTCATGACAATAACATACTGCTTTGATTACTACTATCGCTTCGTAATACAGTTTGAAATCAGGATGTGTGATGCCTCCAGCTTTGTTCTTTTTTCTCAATATTGTTTTGGCTATTTGAGGTCTTTTGTGGTTCTGTACAAATTTAAGGAGTTTGTTCCATTTGTGTGAAAAACACCACTAGAATTTTGACAGGGATTACACTGAATCTGTAGATTGCTTTGGGTTTTATAGACATTTTAACAATATTAATTCTTCCAATCCATATCTTATACTTACTTGTGTCTTCTTCAATTCCTTTCATCAATATTTTACAGTTTTCAGTGTATAGATCTTTCACCCCTTGATTAAAAGTATTCTCTTATTTTATTTTGCGTTCATGTATTTTGTTTTTCTTCCAGTTTTACTGAGATATAATCGGCATGCAGCACTGTATAAGTTTAAGGTCTAGGGCTTCCCTGGTGGCACAGTGGTTAAAAGTCCGCCTGCCGACGCAGGGGACGCAGGTTCGTGCCCCGGTCCGGGAAGATCCCACATGCCGCGGAGCGGCTGGGCCCGTGAGCCACGGCCGCTGAGCCTGCGCGTCCGGAGCCTGTGCTCCGCAACGGGAGAGGCCACAACAGTGAGAGGCCCGCGTACCGCAAAAAAAAAAAAAAAGTTTAAGGTCTACAGCATAATGATCTGACTTGCATACATCATGAAACGATCATCACAAGAAAGTCAGTGAATATCCATCATCTCATACAAATACAATATTAAATAAATTAAAAAAAATTTGTTTTCCTTGTTGTAAGTACTCTTAGTATTTATTCTCTTAACTTTCATACAGAACATATAGCAGTGTTAATTATATTTATTATGTTGTACCTTATATCCCTAGTATTTAGTTGCCTTATAACTGGAAGTCTGTACCTTTTGACTGCCTTCATTCAATTCCCCCTCCCCTGACCCAGTATTTTATTCTTTTTGATGCTATTGTAAATAAAAGTATTCTCTTAATTTCTCTTTTAAGAAAAAGAGAAATTTAATTTACAAATTTAAAAATTACATTAAAAGTTAAAATTAAATTACATTTAAATTTTAAAAATTAAATTTTAAATTAAATTACAAATTTTAAAAATCTCTTTCTGAACTCCCATGTTCACTGCAGAAAATGCAACTGATTTTTGATACCGACTTTGTATCCTGCAACTTTACTGAATTCGTTTATTAATTTTAATAGATTTTTGGACCTTTCAGATTTTCTATGTATAAGATAATGTCCTCAGCAAGTAAAGACAATTTTACTTCTTCCTTTCCAACGTGAATGCCTTTTATTTCTTTTTCTTGCCTAACTGCTCTGGCTAGAACTTCCAGTACTATGTTGAATAAAAGTGGTGACAGTGGGCATCCCTGTCTTGTCCTGATCTTAGAGGAAAAGCCTTTAGCTTTTCATGGTTGTAATATGATATTAGTTGTGGACTTGTTATATGTGGCCTTTATTATGTTGAAGTTTGTTCCCTCTATATCCACTGTGTTGAGAGTTTTCTCATGAAAGGATGCTAAATTCTATCAAATGCTTTTTCTGCATCTACTGAGATGATCATATGATTTTCATCCTTCATTTTGTTAATGTGATGTGTCATGTTGATTTACTTGCAGGTGTAGAACTACCTTGCATCCCTGGAATAAATCCTTCTTGATCATGGTGTATGATCCTTTTAATGTACTACTGAATTTGGTTTGCTAGTATTTTGTTGAGGATTTTTGATCTATGCTCATCAGGGATATTGGCCTGTAATTTGTCCTTATCTGGCTTTGGTATCAGGGTAATGCTAGATTTATAAAATGAGTGTGGGTGTTCCCTCCTCTTCTACTGTTTAAAAGAGTTTGAGAACGACTGGTAATTCTTTATATGTTTAGTAGAATTCACCAGTGAATTAGGAGTTTGAGATTAATATATATGCATGAATATATATAAAACAGATAACCAATAAGAACCTACTGTATAGCACAGGGTCCAATACTCAATATTTTGTAATAACCTATAAGGGAAAAGAATCTGAAAAAGAATATGTATATATTCTTAATATATAATAAATGTATAAATGTATAACTGAATAACTTTGCTATATACCTGAAACTAACAAAGCACTGTAAATCAACTATGATTCAATTAAAAAAAAAAAAAAAAAAGAATTCACCAGTGAAGCCATCTGGTCCTGGACTTTCCCTGGTGGGAGGTTTTTGATCAGTGATTCAATCTCCTTACTAGTAACTGGTCTGGTTCAGATTTTCTATTTCTTCATGATTCAGTCTTGGTATATTACATGTTTCTAGGAATGTATCCATTTCTTCTAGGTTGCCCAATTTGTTGGCATAAAAATGTTCACAGTAGTCTCTTAGATCCTTTGTACCAATATTTCTGTGATACCAGTTGTAATGTCTCCTATTTCATTTATAATTTTGAGGCCTCTCTTTTTCTTGGTGAGTCTAGTTAAAGGTTTGTCTACGTTGTTTACATTTTCAAAAAACAAGCTCTCAGTTTCACTGATCTTTTCTATTGTCCTTTTAGTCTCAATTTATTTCCACTCCAACCATTATTTCCTTCCTTCTACTAACTTTGGGCTAAGTTTGTTCTTCTTTTTCTAGTTCCTTGGGATCTAAAGTTATGTGGTTTATTTAACATTTTTCTTTATTCTTAAGGTAGGCATTTATTGCTATAAACTTCCCTCTTGGAACTGCTTTGGGGATATTCCATATCTCAAGATATTTTTTTGATTTCTCTTTGATTGCTTCTTTAAATCAATATGCGTTTAGGGGCATGCTATTTGATCTCCACGTATCTGTTAATCTTCTAGTTTTCTTCTTGTAATAAGATTTCTAGTTTCGTATCATTGTGGTTGGAAAAAATGCTTGATATGATTTCAATCTTCTTAAGTTTATTAAGACTTATTTTGTGGCCTAACATATAATCTATCCTGAAAAATGTTTCATGTGTACTTGAGAAGAATGTGTATACTGCTGCTGTTGGATGGAATGTTCTGTAAATGTCTGTTAAATTCACTTGATCTAACATGTAAGTTTAAATCCAATGTTTCCTTACTGACTTTCTGTCTGGATGATCTACCCATTGTTGAAAGTGGAGTACTGAAGCTCCCTACTATTACTGTATTGCTATCTCTTCCTTCAATTCTGTAAATATTTTCTGTATATTAAGTGCTCCTACTCTGGGCACACAAATATTCACAAATATTATATCCTCTTGATAAACTGACCCCTTTATCATTAGAAATGAGATTCCTATGAAACTAATAAAATATTAAGTTCATATTACAAAACAACCACATACCTTTAAGAGCTTCACAGTGCTTTTTAATTGCTACAGGAGTCAAATGCAGAAAATTGGGAATCTAAAATAGAGAATTTTAAAGGATAAATTAGCTAAGTGTCTTTGTGTGTGTGCGTGTCTGGGGGGCTATGCCACACAGCTTGCAGAATCTTAGTTCCCCAACCAGGGATTGAACCTGGGCTCCAGCGGTGAAAGTGCCGAGTCCTAACCACTGGACAGCCAGGGAATTCCTGCCTAAGTGTCTTAAAAACATGAAACAGACAATTTTCTCATAAAACGAAATCATAAGGCCCACAAACCTTGTAATAAATAAAATCTGGTTTTCTTTTAAACAATACTGATTCCATGTCACAGGTGTTGTAAATTCAAGAAATGAATTTCCTAAAATAAAGATTCAGTACCAAGTATCTTATGAGAATGATGGTGGAGAAGAAACATTATTTTTATAGTATTATTCTTGCCACAAATCTACAGGAGTATATACTTCCCTTATAAAACTGAAAGCACTTTAGGACACAGACCATTGTTTAATAATCCTAATTCCCCTGGAATACTTATCACTGAGATACATTTTCTACTTTATACTTAATAGACATTTTATGAATTGAATGGATGAATAAATGAAGCGAGCAGATCTTAAATGAACAGTTTAATGAAGTTGGGAATATCTTTATGATACACTGAGAGGTTCTCTAAACATTTATAGGGCCAATGGAAATTTAGGTAAGGTCAGAGATTTGATTCCTTCAAATAATTAACATTTCCTAGTATATTTCTTAAATAATATTAAGCATCTAAAGAGAAAATTTAGTTTAAAGAAACTCACTTGGAAAGAAACTTTGAACAAACAGAAAGTTACTCTAAACATTATATCTGGAATCTTAAGTGCTAATCAGAAAATGATTATTTTAATCAAGAGAAAACAGGCAACAAATATTGGGATTATGAGGTGGGTGACTTCATTTTCTATACTTTTATTTTACTTGTTTATTTATTCTATACTTTTATTTTTGAAACATGATTCAAAATCGTAAAAGGAAAAAAATAATAGCTGATGCTTACACAGCATTTACACTGGCACTGTTCTATGAACACCATACATATTACCTCAGTTTACAAGCTTATTCAATGGCACTTACTAGGAACAGATCGTATCATCGGACTAAGCATTAAGGTGATTCTTAAAAGGGATGGCATGCATTAAATGTTTGGATTTTTATGTTTATTAAAATTCCATTCACAACCATCATTACAAATATATTGCTATTCTCTTTCACCAAGTGATATTTTCCACAGACCTTTTCTTTAAACTAAGTTCAATTCTTCTCTTCATTGAAGAAAACATTAGTTTTATAGGCGTTTGTTTTCTTGTCTCTTGAAATGTTCCCATTTCCAAATTTCATCTGCCTATCTCCAGCAGCAAACAAACCCCTCTTCATATTACGATCTCATTTTTTACCAGCAACTTTTAGCAAATTTTTGTTTTTCACGAAGACTCTTATTTAGCAGAAAATACAATTCCTTGATGATAATTTCACTGTATATAAAAGGAAACCATCTAAGATATGCATTCCCAGGCTATGCATATTTGTATTTTCTTTAAGAAGTCTGTTTTTCAGAAATCATTATAGATGCTATCAACTCATTACAGATGCTATCAACTGAAGCATTTAACATGACCTATTTTTCTTGAAGAAACAAAGAAGTTTAAGGACTATAACAATACTGTTAAATAATTTTCTGTAGAAGTTTTAGATCTGTTTTTCAAAAGTAAAAACTTCTCCCAGTTCTCAAACTCAAATTAGGTTATTTCACTTTTCTTAGTTCTGCTTAAAAGACACAATATAGAAAAGATATAATAGAAACGAAAAAGCCAAAAGGAGGCCATAGGACCAATCAATTACATTCTTAAATGCCTAGGGTTCTTTGAGCCTTCTTTGCTGAGGATAACCAAAACATAATATCCATTATTATCTGGAAAAAGATTGAATTAAAATACAGTAAGCCGCTATGCACTGAACCTTGAAGTGTTGGGGGAGAGGGTAGGTGCCAGAGGGAGATCAGCATTTATTTAGATATAAGTTTTAGTCAATGAACCAGAAACTTATCTTACCTTTAAAAGTTCCAGATTTCCCTCCTTAGCCATGGGCACCCCTCTTTTTACTGGATAACCCATTCGAACAGGAAGAGGTACTGCTGAGGGTTTAAATGGCGCTGCAACAGGGTAAACGCTAGGCCAGTCCTGGTCAACAGCCATTTTCTCTGTCCTAGGAGGTAGTGCCTGAGGAATGTAGAATAGTTTAATATTTTAAATATAAACATATTCTTTAATTTTAAAGCAAAAAAGCTGCAATTAAGAGAAACATAAGAGGACTTACAACCTACATAAAATCTGACCTCCCACAGCTAATGTCGCTGAAATGAAAAAACACTAAACGTACCTAAACATCTCTGGCACAGTTTCCTTAAACCCAGTAGCAAGGATCCCCTTTAACAGCACATTTCCTTCACAAAAAAATTTCTCTTATTTATTTACTTAGACTTTTAGCAAACTTTCTACATATTGTTTATGAAGGGGTAAGTAATGATATATTTTGAATAAGTTTTAAAACTTTGATGAAAGTCAGTACATGAGGTGACAGTGATACAAACTTGGAAATAAAGGAAATAAGAAAAAGGAACATAAAGAATAAGAATTCAGAAATAAATAAATTAGGATTAAACTAAATGAACAGATACATAATGAGAAATAATATGTTTCCTAGGCCCAGAGAATAACTACATGATATTTTAGTCAATCACATTAACATATTTATTTTTTAAACTGTATCTGATAGACAGAGATGCCCAGCATTCCCTTTAAACCCAAAACGAAGGTTTGAAGAGGCAAAACTAGGCAACACCCATCTAAGTAATATACATGTAGTATATGTCCTGGAAGCAGTTAATATTCCTGTGAAAATGACTACTCTATACAATTATAATTGGTGCCATTTAACTTCCAACTAATGTGCCTTTGTTCTGACTCCATGCTTCCTAAGTGACCGTATAATTTGGATTCCTCCATAGAGATACCTACAGGGTGAGACCAAACCGGTTAGATTAATGCATACATCCCAGGCTGCATGACTGTTCAAGGCATCATCAAAAATAATTCTTTATTCTGGTTTATATACCTATTTCCTGGGAGTATGTGAGTGAGTCCACCTCTCAAAGATGATCCAATCTCAGGGAACTGACAAAAAGCAGTGGAAGACTAGAGCCAGGGCTGTGGTCGTCACCCAGTCAACAGCCCCTTGAGAAGAAGCCTTCTCGTGCAGTGCCCTTCTGCCTCATAAAGAGTATCTGCCTCACTTCAGAATTTCAGAAACCAGTAAGACAGTCTATACCAGAGTACATTAGCTGCTTACCTTTCTTCTTAGTGGCCTTCCATATCTGGATGTTCTTTCTGTTGTAGCTAAAAGACAACGCAACAGTTACAGAGAATTTTATAACACAGAGCTGTTCAACATTGTTCATGATCCCACAATTCTCACATAATTTAAAGTATTCAGTAATATAAAAATGAAACAATAATCCATTTTCTGTAAGTTCAGGGACTAAATCATTTTAATGAAAATGAAAATTCAGAAATAGGTAAGAAAATCCAAGAGCTACTTGAATATAAAATATATTGTGATTGACGATATGGTGAACTCATCAACTAGAGCAATATCTTCAGTAACTTTTAAGGTTCATCATCAAATAAGCTTACTTTCCCAAGATAAAATATCTAATTAGAAATAAGTATTTTACATCTTTAAAAGTAACTGGCTTGAAATATTCTAATATATACTTGCTCATATTTGGAATTATTCTGTTCTTTACACACACACAGACACAAAACAACCTTCAGTTTTCCTTCTCTACTGTTTATTAGCACTGCCAATGCTGCAATAATGCCAATAATAACAAAACTCATAGTTATTCCTAATAAATCACATAACTGTACAAGAGGGTAAGTTACTTACATACAGTATCTACCTTTTAAAATATTAACTTATGTCTCTCTAAATTAATGTTTTGCTCTACTAAAATAATATATAATAACTGTATATATTCAGCACTTTCACATGTCCAGACACTGCTAAATGCTTTTCATTATCTCATTTAATCTTATTCTTCACAATAACTGTAAGTACTATTATTATCCTTATTTAGAGGTCTTTTAGCCAAGAAAACTAAACACCAAGTAGTCAGGGTGATGACAGCATAGCACAAAAGACCTCACATTCTGAACCACTAACTCAAGCTTCACAAGCTCCATAACTACACCGAACTTCCAGCACCAGGTCCCTGAGTTTTTCTCTGAACTTTCTGTTCTGTCTGTCTACAATGTGCCTCCCTTTCATCTGCCTGCCTTCTATCTCCTACTCCCTCTCCACTTCATCTCTTCATCTGACAAATTCTTATTCATCCCTCAATAGTAATTCATTGATTTATTCAAAAACTGTTTGAGTGATATTGTGTACCAGCAACTCAGAAGGCAGCAATGAACAACAGAGACACAGTCCTTGCTCTCACTGAATGCAGAGTCTGTCAAATAAGATAACTATTTAGCAAGTAATTTCAATAAACAGTTATTAATGAAGCACACAGCAGGGGACCCAACCTAGTCAATTAGTTGGGGAAAATATCCCTGAAGAAGTGGACTTCAAGCGAAAACCTTAAACATGAACAGGAAGTAGCCATGGGAACAGGCAAGCAGAAAACGTGTTCTAGAGTGAGAGAGAAGACAGAAAATCAAAGTAAACAAGTTCAATATGGCTGAAACTTAAGAGTAGGGCATAAGGAGCGCTAAGAAAAGTGATATTTAATAGGTCAGATATATTTATTGTGGGATCTTCCCGGACCGGGGCACGAACCCGTGTCCCCTGCATTGGCAGGCGGACTCTCAACCACTGCGCCACCAGGGAAGCCCTAATAGGTCAGAGATATATTTAATAGGCGTCTCAACTAAAACACATCATAGGCAGAGCTCTTGATTTCCTTCTTCCAGTCTTCCCAGTCCCTCTAAATGGTATCACCATTCATCCAAGTTCTCATGATAAAAATCTAACATGCTTCCTCGACTCTTCCTCAAGCTCCATATCAAATCCATCAGTAAGTCCTGTTAGCAGTACTTTCAGAATATATACCAAATCCAACCACACCAGCTCCACTATTACTTCAATCCAAGCCACTATCATCTCATTTGGAGTACTACATCAGCTCCCAACTGGTCTCCTGGCTTCCCCTCTTACCCCTGGCTCTCTACACGGCAGCCAGTGATCTTTTAAAAGTATACATCATATTATATCACTCCCTGTTCCAAACCTACCAATGTGATCCCAAACTTATAACAAAATCCAAGCCAAATGCCCATAAGCCTTTACCAGATGAGGTCATTATGGATTTTTCTGATATCTTATACTTCCACTCTTCTCTTTACTCACTCAGCTCCAGCCACGCTGGCCTTTTTTCTGTTCCTTGGTCACACCCCTAAGCTTGTTCTCACTTTTGAGCTTTTGCACTTGTAATTCCCTATGCCAACAATGCTCTTCCCGCAGATCTGCTCAAATGTCACTCCCCCAGGAGTTCTTTCCTGACTACCCTAATCTTATCCTACAGCCACTATTCCCCCAATCCATCATTCTCAAGACCCTGCTTTATTTTTCTTCATAGCACCTAACATCGTACTGACACTGTTTCCCTGTTTATGATTTCCCCCCAAGAATGTAAGCTTCATGAGATGAAGGGCCCTGCTGTATCCCAGTATCTAGAACACCACCTAGTACACAGTAGGAGTTAAGTATTTGTAAAATGAATAGATGAATGAAAAATTATAAAGAGCGTTAAGACTAGAAAGAGCTACTATGATGCATTAAGGAATTTATCTCAAAGCAATGAAAAACCATTTGTAGATTTTGAACATGGGAGTGGCAAGTTAACATTTGCTTTTTGCACACCTCACTCTGGCTGTTGTGAGAATTCAAGGTAGGAGAACAAGAGCAGAAAGAGAGACCAGTGAAGAAACTATCGTAGAAGTGAGAGTTAGTGGCTTAAACTGGACAGTTGGTAGTCTGAACATTAGACATATTACAGAAAATATCACCAGGATAGGACCTGGTGAATAACGGCACGCGACCCCTCGACTGAGCTTTTCCTAACTCTTGCGGGCTGCTCCTCGGTGCCCCCCGCCCCCTTATTGTATTCACGCTTCTATTACAGCACCTCACACTGCACAGCACTTCTAGTCTATGCATAACTAGACTTTTCCACTAGATTCCTCCAGGGCAAGAACGGTATCGGGCATCCCTAAAATCTCTCTTGAATGGAGGTCACCTCAATAATGCCTAGTGAATAAAGGTCAACCCCATTTGGTGGCATAACTAGCCCTGGAATTCAGAGCTGTAGTTTATTCTAGGACACTTGTACGCTTCTCTTAAATTTCGGAAAAATCCATGGCTCAACACTGCCCAACAAACACTACGAGCACCAGCAACCAGAGAGAGACCTGTGCCGGTGGCCCCAGGAGGGAGCATCTGAAAGCGCAGGTCACGCAGAAGGGAGGGAGAAAGCTCGCGGCGCCCAAAGGACCTGCAAACAGAAATTGGCTGCCAAGAACCAGGCGACACTCCGCACAGAGGGCAGACCCACATCCGCGGCTTTCCTACTAGGCGGGCCAGCGACAGACCGGCAGAGGACGTACCGGCCTCCCTGAGGTAGCTCTGGCTCCGCCACCGCGGCGGCCATCATGGGCCTGTATTCCGCCCCCTCATTTCCCCAAAAGCCCGGAAGCGACGGGGCAGACACTCACACGGGCTTGGTCTCGGAGAGCGAGTGGCCGGAGACACAGAGGTGGAAAAGGCTCGAAGGGTTCTGGCCCGCGGCTGCAGGACCAGGGATGCAGGGAGCCGAGCGGCCGCCATGGCTGCGAAGACGGCAAGCGGGAGAGGACAAGCGCGCTACCAGGTCAAGGGGCGGGTCTGAGGCCCTTTTGCGCAGGCTCGCCGCGTCTTGCCCCGCCCCTGGGAGGGAGAAACAGAAAACACGTGGGCCTGCGAATTCAGAGCCCGAGTGAAACGTGCAAGAAAATACCTCCCCGCATAGAGAAAGTAATGAAAAGAAAGTAAAAAGATTTTTTTTAAAAACTCGAAGCAGTCAGTCCAAAGACAATTGTAAATAAGGACCATAGGGATGGGGGAAATGTGGCTTACAGAGGGCAGGTGAGGGCAGAACCTCAGATGGCCCAAGAGTCAGGTAGTCTACCCTAAGCCCCTGCTTCTTCGCAATTGCTGCTTTTCTGCACTTTCTTGAATTAAAGGAAGTCTTCAGCTAGTGCAAGTGATATGCTTTGAGGAAAGAGGCAGTATCCAATAGTAATAAAAGGATGGCCTCTTGAGCCAGACTAGTACTTGAGTTTAAAACTTGACTTCACCATCTTTAGGATGTGTGGTCCTAATCAATCAAACGTCTGGGGACAACACTAGCATACACTCAGCGCCCCGTGCGCATAGGCTGCAACTGCTATCAATGATTTGGTTAGCTTGTTTGCAGATCAGGTTAGAATTACAGAAAGGCAGAACTCATCAGGACCTAGAAAATAATGGTTATCCTTTAATGAGCGCTCTTATTTTCTACCATAGAATGGATTAACATACAACTCAATAAAATTATCCTCTCTTCTTTTCAATCGGTATGTATAATACTCAAAGCACAAAAGTATGATAACAAACAACTGGGAACAAACACAACTGTCTCTTGGTAAGCATACCAAGTAGAGCAGAGCTGTGCCGGTGTCCCAGGGTATTCTACCTGTGAACATCCGCTGTGCCATGGGCATCAAGCAGTATGTGGCATAAGGACAAATACTTGTAATAATCACCATCCTCATCTTTTCTGACCTCTTATTATCCTATTATTGCTTCGAAGCAGAAGTATGGTGTATTAGGTGTGTATTTGTTTCCTAGGGCTGCTGTAACAAAGTACCAGAAACCGGGTAACTTAAAAAAGAATTTTGGGCTTCCCTGGTGGCGCAGTGGTTGAGAGTCCGCCTGCCGATGCGGGGGACATGGGTTCGTGCCCTGGTCCGCGAGGATCCCACATGCCGCGGAGCGGCTGGGCCCGTGAGCCATGGCCGCTGAGCCTGCGCGTCCCGAGCCTGTGCTCCGCGACGACGGGAGAGGCCACAACAGTGAGAGGCCCGCGTACCGCAAAAGAAAAAATAAAAAAGCATAATTTCATTTTCTTACAGTTCTAGAAGCTAGAAGTCCAAAATCCAGGTGTTGGCAAGGGATGGTTCATTCCGGATGTTTTGAGGGAGAATCTGTTTGTGCCTCTCTCCTGGTTTCTGATGGTTGCTGGCCGTTTTTGTCTTTCTTTGGCTTGTAGACACATCACTCCAATCTCTACCTCCATCTTCACGTGGTATTATCCCCTTTCCTCCATTTTTAAGATTAAAAGCATGGCCTTTAAATCAGATGGATGTGGGATTTGAATCCAGTCTCTGTTTCTTTGTGATCTTGGGCAAGTCCACCTAACCTCTCTGAACTTCGGTTTCAGAGAAAATGGGAACAATATTATCTTCCTGAGGACCACAGTGATTAGGTGAGTAATGTTTCAGAAGGCATAATATAAAGGTGGCCATTAGAATTAAGCTCAGGGTCAACGCAGCAGCCACTTTTTCTCTCAATTTTGTATATTTTAGTAGGATAAAGTACAAGGCCTATCCCATAGAAATTTAAGGACAAACGAGTATGAATCCTTATAGAATTAGTTCATATCCAGAGACTTCTCAATTTCTGAGCAAGATGTTAAGAGACTTAGTTCCTTGTTCAAACTGCTTATGCTTTCATTTTACTCTCTCCCTAAGAGTAAAGTAGATCGATATGACTGGAATTAGAAGAGCCAGAAAAATACTTATTGTTTTCCCTGATATCAAGTACTATGAAGTTCGTTCTATACTGAAAGTTAAAAACTCACCTGTAATGCTATCAACGGGCAATAATGCTATCTGTTTCATGCAGTGTATAGAGTAAAGCATGTACTGTCATGTAAATAGGAGTTAGTAAGAATAACATACTCTTTCAGTTAGAAAAGATCTTAGAGGTGCAATCACTCAATCATGATAGAAATCTTTTCATTAGCCTTAGGGACCAAATAACCCAGTATACTGTAGAAGCTAGGCTGGTTTCATGGGCTTGTGACATATACTTAGAGGAGCCCTGTGCTTGGCTTAATGCTCTGCTGTCCCTGTCTTGACATTTTTAATAGTTTTTAAACAAAGGGCTCCATATTTTCAGTTTGCACTGGGCCCCACAAATTATGTAGTCAGTTCTGTGTAGATCAATTTTAAATATTAAGATTTTTAATAATTGGTATTTGAAAACTGCATTAATCCAATGACTTTGTCAGAGAGCTGTTTTTAATCAAAACTAACTTTATAAAAAGTGAGTGAACCAAACTTCCATTTATAAGATAAATAAGTACTTAATGATGTGATGTACAGCATGATGACTGTAGTTAGCACTGCTGGATTATATTCGGAAGCTGCTAAAACATGGATCCTAAAGGTTCTCATCACATGGAACACTTTTTTTTTCTTTTTTTTGCATCTATATGAGATGATGGATGTTGACTAAACTTACTGTGGTTTGCATTTCATAATATATGTAAGTCAAATCATTACGCTGTATAAACTAATAAGTGCTGCACGTCAGTTATATCTCAATAAAACTGGAAAACACCAACTCAAAAGTAAATAAATATGCACTTACAGAAAAAAGTGAGTGAACCAAGTATGTCTATTCACAAGCATGGTAAATGGACAATATGCAAATATCCAGGTATGCAACTCAAATATCCATCAAAACAGTATAGATTAAATACATTATGGTGTATACATACAACAGAGAATACTACTTAGACACATACATCTTAATCCCAGTTGAACATTAGAATTATCAATACTTTAGGAGGTTAAAAAAACCTGTCTAGGCCTGTCTCTGAGATGCTGGTCAATTGGTCTAGGTGTGTTTGCAAACTTGGTGGGTTTTTTTGCTTTTGTTTTAAGTTTCCCAAGTCAATCTAATATGCAGGCAGGACTGAGAACCACTGATGTCAGCCTTATAAAGGATGAAGTGGATATAAATGTATTAGCATGGAAATTTTTCCACAATATATAGTTTTTAAAATGCAGGTTACAAGACACTTATAGATGTAATTCCATTTGTGTAAAATACTTTCCATATGCACTACACATTCTTGAAGGGTAAACAGTAAACTGGTATGGGGTGTTGGTGAGACTCCTGAAGACTTAACTTTCTATACTTTTGTACTTAAATTTTTACATCAAAATGCAGATTTTAAAAAATGAGAATACAGTATTTTTAAAATCAGCCAATGCTTCACATCTTTATTTTCATTTAGAAAAACATGGTGAGTCTTTGACATATCTTCCAGCTATTTACTTTTTTAAATTTATTTTTAAAAATGTATTTATTTTTGGCTGCGTTGGGTCTTCGTTGCTGCGCGCGGGCTTTCTCTAGTTGCGGCGAGCAGGGGCTACTCTTCGTTGCGGTGCGTGGGCTTCTCATTGCGGTGGCTTCTCCTGTTGTGGAGCACGGACTCTAGGCGCCTGGGCTTCAGTAGTTGCGGCACGTGGGCTCAGTAGTTGTGGCGCACGGGCTTAGTTGCTCCACGGCATGTGGGATCTTCCTGGACCAGGGCTCGAACCCGTGTCCCCTGCATTGGCAGGCGGATTCTTAACTACTGCACCACCAGGGAAGTCCCCCTTTCAGCTATTTATAACACGAATGTTTACAATTTGTATTAGACTTTTCAAAATTTTGGTAGACTTACACTTCAGTATAGAAAATGTTGTCACAGGCATTGTCTCCTTTGAATTAGTTGAAGTCATTCACATTTTACAGATAAGAGAACGAAGAGTTAAACCACTAGACTCTGCTCTTAAGAGAATTGGGACTCAAACCCACATCTGATTCCAGGTTGAAAACTCTTCTTACTCTGTGATACCACCTTCTGGATAGCTTACACTACACAGCTTTGCTGCAGACAGGGGTCACTATACACAAGGAAACGTAAGTTGACCGAGTATCATAACTTGCCAGGCGCATTCCAAGTAACAATAATTCTTGCTTGACAACTTGAAGAGATGTCTCTCGTACCTATTTGTCCCTGCTTATCGAAGACAGAGGGCTAAAATGCTTTCCTTGAACTTTTGGTTTCCTGGAATGAAGGAATGTCATATTTAAGAAGTTTGGAAATCAGCGTTCTAATTGTGATTATATTTCATCCAATCATCAGCCAATGACGTAAGCTTTACCGTCAACTCCTCCTAATCTGACCTCTTCACCCCTCCTCCTCTGCCACTTTGGTCCAGGCTACTCTTTTCTCTCCTCTGAATTATTATAACAGTTTCTTAGCTGCCCCCACCCCGGGATCTGCCACTCTTTTCTCCCGGCAATCTAGTCTCCACCCAGCAATCAAGTGAGGTTTTTAGTGTGTAAGTCAGATCAAGGCATGTCTGTCCCCATATCGCTCAGAGTAAAATCCAGAGTCCTTACAAATATGATCTGCTTCTCCTGTTTGCTGGCTTCTTCTCCGACCTCATCTCCTAACAATCTCCTTCCGGGTCACTCTGCTCCATCCACGCATCCTCTGTTGCTATGCCTCAAACACATCAACTCCACTCCCGTGTCTGGCCATTGGCACCTGCAGTTCCCTATGCCTAGAACACTCTTTCCCAGATACCTGCACTGATGCTCTCTCTCCACTCAGATCGCTGGTAAATTGCCCCCTTCTCTCTGAGGCTTCCCTTAACCATGTCATATAAAATAGCATCTCCTTCATTCTCTCTCCCCTTACCCATACTTAATTTTCCTTTATACCACCCCTGATATTTATTTAAATATGCATTTAAAATATATGTGCATGTATTTGTTTATTGTTTATCTTCCACCATTAAGAGGAAAACTCCCTGAGAGTGGGGACTTTGTTCTTCTTAATGCTGGACTGGCAGGGCATGGAACAGGGCCTACCAAGTAACAGGTATTTAATAATCATGTGGAATGAACTGATCTTCCATGTACACTTTTAAGCATTTTTTGTTTTGTTTTTTTTTTTGCTTCTGTCCTCTAGAAGCATAGAGGGAAAATTATGTTTCCTTCCCTACAGTGCTGTTATAATCCCACCCAGGCTTTTAAGTAAAGATGTTTTTTTATACGTGAATACACTTTCCTTACTGCAAATGCTAAACAGATGTTAATCATTATTACGAGGGATAGTTAAATGGGTCACTGTGTTTAAATCATAGGTAAAGCTAACACTTGAGTCCCAGAGGGATCCCACCAAGGTCCTCTCTGTGCAGAGGAAGCAGCTTGGGTTGAGGTGGGATCAGGGTAGAGAGGAAGAGAGCCAGGCTAGGTTTTGCTTAGGAGTCCTGAAACGAAACCGGTTTTGTAAATGTCATTAAACCTGTTCTACCCACTTCCCACGGACAGAAGTCAAAACACACTTTACACTTTCAAATGCTAGACTTACTCTATCAACCACACAATTTGTTTTTCAAATCGAACTTTAAGGGTGACTTTATTATCCTCTTTTCCCACTTTAATTGTTGAATAATAAATAAAAGATTAAGCTAAATTGTTACATTTTCCCTGAAATACAGGCAGGATTTTTTCTGTCCATAATCATGATACTAAGATGTTTTGACCCAGGTGATGGTTTTCATTCAATGTGGGGTCAGGGGAGAGGAGAAAAAAGAAATCCCATGAGGGGATGATGCAAGAGGATGAACTTGCTTATTAAAATAAAATATTTTTTTCCTTTTTATCTTACAGGCCAGTCTCATCTCACACAGCCAGTTCAGAGGATGCTAATATAAACCTTGCCCACCTCTCTCAGCCCGTCTTTCTTACTCAGACAGTTTCCAAGCAGTTCCCTGATGGAGACACAGTCTTCAGTTTCCAGGATGAATCGTGCCACGGCCGTCCCTCCCGGCAGATGGCCCCTCACTGTCTCACGTTTGATACTGTCCAGGACAACAGTATGTCTGATGTCTTTAGGCTTTCCTGGCACACCAAAGATGATAAACAGGCCCAGACAATCCTCTCCTATCAAGTTACAGAATTCTTCCAGCTTATCAAACCTACTTCTATTGCTGAAAGACCCCTCTGCCCCTGGGTTCTGGATTGGAGGGGTCACAAGGCTCAGATTCCACGGGAGGAAGAAAAGACATCTGTAGGGGAGTCTGTACTGCCAGCTGGAGCCTTATTTGCTTATCGGATGCCCAAAATGTCCAAATCCAGTCCGCCCCAACCAGTAAGGCTTGGTGTTTGGTCATCTTGGTGGTAGTAAGCCAGTTGTCAATGCCTTTTTCATGGCAGAAAGTGACGAAGTGGATTAAGAAGATCTCATTGAGAGTGTTTGGAGCTGGGCATAGATTAGTCAGCGTGTCTTCAAATCCAAGATACTCCTTCAGTTTCTGGGCTGCACGGACTATAGCTCCACTGACCACCTCACAGATGTCGAGAACCTCTTTGCCGTCCTTTAGAGCCAACTGCTGCGATGGTTTTTGCCCCGTTTTCCCTGCACCCACTCAGCACTACTTCCGCATATCAAACAGGCGAACTGTCCTTTCTCAGAGTAAGAGTTTTGCAGTGAAGTCACATCTGCTAACATGGTCCCAGTTTTCTAACTCTTCAGGGAAGCATATATACACACAGCTAAACAAACATGTAGGTCTTCCTGTTGGGTGTGTTGTACTCATACAGATTCCTGCTGGTTTATTAAGTTAGAGATATTAACTTTCACAAAAAAACCATCTATCTTTTACTTGTATTCGCTCTATTTTAATATTTGGTAACCTCTTCCAAGACATGTTTCCTTTTTCCAAATTTTATTTTAATTAAAAATAGTACTTAGTTCTTTAAAGAACCATACATATAGAACTCACTTCCTTCTGCAACTAACTTCTCCAAACCTGTAGGCAAGTCATTTCCCTTTGCTTTTCTGATATCCCTCTGCCATGAGTCCTCATCCCCCAGCTCAGCTGCCTGTGTTTCCTTTCATACAGAAGTTTCTCAAGCAAAGGCCTCAAATTTCTATGTGTTGACACATGCTGTAAATCCTACTCAAACAAATTTATGGGAGTTTGTGAACTATAAAGAGTTGGTGTTACTATTCTCTATGGCAGAAATAAAGGCTACTGGTTATTCCAAGCAAAGGAAAAGAAAGTAACAGACGATAAAAATATGAGGCAATTATCAATTGACTTTATTTCTTTTCATATGGTAATACCAGCAGTGCATAATATTTTGTAAATAAAATATATATCATCAAAAAAATTTAACCATATCACATATCATCAGTGATGTTACATTGTCCTGAATAAAGAATACTTGGCATCTATAACTGTCTCCTGGTATTTTTAACCAGGCTTGAATAACAAATTGTTTTTCAAATGGTGACACATATTCACATTAAAATAAAACACAAATACGGTAAGAGTCCAATACGGTTACCAAATAATGAATGATAGGGGGCAAAAGATTGTTATTAGCATTGAAGTATTTTAGTTATGCATAAATAGTAATTTAGTATCACAGGTTCCTTGAAGAAAAGCTCGGTAACTTGTTAGCTTGAAAGATCATACCACTGACATTCAAATACAGTTTATTAAGCAAGTCCACTGACATATACTGAACTACCCACCCTATGCCAATTTGTGAAAACCTGTCTTTACCACCATTGGCTATCATGAGTAATGATAAAGTACTGAATAAAAAATAGAATATTCTTTCTAATGCCCCTAGAAAATAATAAACATAATAACAGTTTTTGTTGCAGCTTTCTATTTTCTTTATAAAGAATGTCTGGGACCTGTGCTACAGAAAAACATGAACTGCATTTTATCATCACAATATAGCCATTATGAAACTAATTTTGCAGGCTTTGAGTTACTGAACTCTGATTGAGACAAAATATTCAGACAAGTATTCAGCTTTTTAAAAAAATCCCATTCACTAATAGCCTGAGAAATGTACAATTGATAACATTAGGAAGACTGTCAGTATTTTGATGTAATGATATATTTAGCAAAGAAGAAGATAAGAAGCTTAATACTGTAAAGGGCTTTGTTTTGTTTTGTTTGTTTCTTCAGAAATTATCTCTACAAAATTTGGGGGAGTTTCTGAATGCATTCAAGTTAATAGTATTTAAATGTCCCTCAAGTTCTCCCTTATGAGGTAAGAGGATCCAAAATTAAGGTTGAAATTCTTAAAAAGCTATTCAACAATTTTGTGATGTATCATCAAAGAAGGGGTATGTCATATATGCTAATTTAGTCTGCATGATCAACATCATTAAATTCAGTTTTGGAGAAAGAAAGATCATTTATGACCTCTCCAAGAACCAGCTGGTATACGAAAATTTTGATCACTGTATTTTTTTTAATGTGATCTTTTTTACCATCTTCCTTATGTCACAAAATAAAAGTTCTATGTTCTATGTACTAAGTATATACATATATTTAGAAAAATATATAAAAATGGGACAATATGTGGAGGCACGTGGAGGTGTGGCTGGCATTTAGTGGGCACACTGAATGCTTAAAGAAATTCCACACGTTGATTTTGAAAGCATATAACATCCCGCTTCAAGGGCTGCAGTGCTGTCAAAAATTCCCTCACTGGTTACTGCTTCCCAAATCCTCCACGCTGTGAATGTAGATGGAAACACTATGGCAAAATACTCATATTAAATGCAACACTTTAAATATAATATATCACAGATTTTTTTTCTTTACATTAAATAGAGGAAAAACAATTATACTCTCATTCACCAGTGTCTTATTTGTCATGGCAACTTTAGAATCGGCACCTATTCCCTGCTTTCCATTTCCACTTCTAAACGAGAAGTGGGAACGATGAACAATATACAATCTGTTGCTTATTGTAGATACTGTGACCGTTTGAGAAACAAAGTAGAACAAAGATGAAGGGTTCCCGGTGCTCATCCAGGTGCTGCGGTCAGACATTTGAGTCTTCATCGGTGATGCTGGCGCTGGGGGAACGGGCAGCAAAATCTTTAAACATCTCGTCTTCCTTTAACATGTGCTGGAAGACAAGGAGGTGGGAGTCATACACACCGAGTGCCACGCACTCTGCACCACCCGCTCTCCACTACACAAGCAGTCCTTTGGGGTCACTGTCAAACTTCTTTTTAGAAGAACATTTGAAATTCGTTTTACAACTTACGGTTAGATTGTTGATGCCCTCGGAGAAGGCGCCTATCTGTCTCACTGTCCCTTCTGAGTCTTCCATCTGCAATGAACATACCATGACATGACTACTCATTTGCAATAATTTCAAGGAAAGTACAGCAAAATGAACACAAATCTAAGAAGAAACAGTGCAAGTGGTACTGAACGGGATAGGAGCAACAGAACACTTCTGTTGCATCTCCTCCCACTAATGCAACTGGATGCTAAAGATGAGAAGAAACACTTTACTGGCACATGTAGCCTAATGCTCTGATGTTGACAATGGCACCAGCGGACTGTTAATTAGAAGGCAATATTCAGATGCATGCCCTCATACTGAAAAGGCTAAGGAGTATGAGCTGTCCATTCCTGACTTGTTTTAATACATAGATTTCCTTAACACCGAGACGGTATAACATAGGTAAAAATAGCACAGGCTTTGAAACGAGCCGGGCAGGTTAGAATCCCAGTGATTCTGCCAGCTCTTCTATCTTGTGTAAGTTACTTAACCATTCTGTGTCTCAGTTTCCTTATCTCTAAAATGAGGATAACAATACTCCCCATGGATTAGGATTACCCAGAACATTAACACGTTACATGCTTAGGGTAGTGCCTGGGATGTAGTAAGCAATCTGTTAAGTGCTCACTTTTATCATTATATTATTATCTTTATTTGTAGGCATTTAAGGAAAATGTCTTTGGTTAGTAGACACAGTGCACTAAGTTTTCATTTAGTGTTTCAATACTGGAAGAACTTTTTTTTTTTTGTGGTACGCGGGCCTCTCACTGTTGTGGTCTCTCCCATTGCGGAGCACAGGCTCCGGACGCGCAGGCTCAGCGGCCACGGCTCACGGGCTCCACGACATGTGGGATCTTCCCGGACCGGGGCACGAACCCGTGTCCCCTGCATCGGCAGGCAGACTCTCAACCACTGCGCCACCAGGGAAGCCCAATACTGGAAGAACTTTAAAACAGGTATACAGGGTTACGTTCACCTGCTCTAACCGGTCCAAGTCGTCCTCATCATACAGGTGCATGTCCAAACCAGGCTTAAATCCTTTCTTAGATGTACCTCCTGAGGCCTGTCCCAATTCCATTGGACAAACATATTCCTCCCCATCTTCCTGTTTCTTCTTTCTCAGATTCCCAAAATTGCTGAAGGTAAGTTTCTTTGGCTTTAAAAGAAAAGCAAACAAAAACATCCAGGGACTTGATAAAATTCATATGAAAAGGACCAATAACACGTATAATTTAATTATTCACACTACAGAGAAAAGCAATTGGATGATTAAGTGGGTATAAGAAAAACAAAGGCATCCTAGGCATATGACTGACATCCAAATGTGATAAAGGATCCTTATTATGACTCTCAGAAGATTAGCCTTGTCCTTCTTATTCATACCAACTAGCTGGGTAGTCACTGTGAAAAGCAAAATATGCCAAGAGCCTTAGTTTTGATAGACAGACCTTAATGCAATGAGATTTCTCAGGGCTGAATTCAATTTTGCAAGGTTTTCGAATCTAAGATCAGCAAAAGAAAATGGCCATTACTGTATTTTCTTTTTGGGTAAGGCTATGATTATCCTGTATGCCTGTTATGCTTCCATAACAGGACTGGTAACTGCTGAAAAGAAACCCGCTCTACTGGAGAGAGAATTTCCAGTGAGAGAAGAGAAACTCCATCTTTTCACTGGATAGTCCCTGAGACTACATGTTAAAAGGAGATGGTGATCAGGCTGACGCTGAGAATTTAAATAGAACAGAATCTCTCAGAGGTTTCAAATCTGGTACATCTTTTTTTTTTTTTGCGGTACGCACTGTCGTGGCCTCTCCTGTTGCGGAGCACGGGCTCCGGACGCGCAGGCTCAGCAGCCATGGCTCACGGGCCCAGCCGCTCCGCGGCATGTGGGATCTTCCCGGACCGGGGCACGAACCCGTGTCCCCTGCATCGGCAGGCGGACTCTCCACCACTGCGCCACCAGGGAAGCCCCTAAATCTGGTACATCTTTTTTTTGTTGTTTTTGTTTTTGTTTTTGCGGTACGCGGGCCCCTCACCACTGTGGCCCCTCCCGCCGTGGAGCAGAGGCTCCGGACGCGCAGGCCCAGCGGCCACGGCCCACGGGCCCAGCCGCTCCCTGGCACACGGGATCCTCCCAGACCGGGGCACGAACCCACATCCCCTGCATTGGCAGGTGGACTCTCAACCACTGCGCCACCGGGGAAGCCCCTGGTACATCTTTTAAGGGAGCTAAAGAGGAAGTGTCGGGTAGGTAAAAGTGGTTTTAAAAAAAAATAAAAGTTTGTGGAGGAGCCACATTTGTGGAGGAATCAATAAACCCCACCTCTACATTCCGCTGGTTGAGATAACGGACTCAGAAGAGCTCACGGAAGAGTGATTTAAAGAAGAAAAAGTGATCTGAATTTGGTATGATCCATGAATCCAGGTAAATCTGGAGATACCCATTCTCTGCTGGTCTACTGTGGATCATTTCTTAATTATCTTTTCCTAGCTTGCAAGGCTGGTTAATGATAAGTATGAGAAGAAATCCTCCTCTTACGCTTGATTTATCCACAGGATAACTGCAATCAACACTGGGCCCAAGTCATGGGCTTTCTGCACTGGCGAAACATCAATTATAGAAGCCAACATCAGGTTCCTTATACTGTTAACTCTAATAAAATAAATGATTTGAGCAAAGACTACCCCCAGAAGGAAACCTTCAAAAATGCATTTTCCTAATTACTCTTAAAGATGCATTTACCTGCAACCCATCCACAATCAGAAAATGGGATAGCCAGGTAACAGTCAAAACTGAGCCTTTGCTAAAGGCAACTATTAAATGGTAGGAGCTTGAACCAACCTTCACTTTGGCAGTAGCTGTTAAAAGTACATAATCGGGTAACTCCATGGCATCCCGTTTCTGGTGTTGGGCCTCAGCACCGATCAGAAGGTTGAAATGAGTGGCCAAATGTCTTCGCAGCAGGGTCTTGCTTGGTGGGATGTTCAGTAACTGAGCCATTGTTTCCACATTAAAACGAGGTTCTAGAACCTACAGGAAAAATCAAGATTCTTTAAGACACCAGGTACCATATATGTCTGCATTGTGCTTTATAATCTGCAAAGCTCTCTCATTTAGTTACCTCCAATGGCCCTCTCAACAGCCCAGTGAGATACACTATGGACTTTGATCTTCAATTTAAATCTCTTTTCTTTGTTTTGCCTAAGCTAGTGAGAAGTAGAGCTGGTCCTGACATCCAGGCATTACAAAGTTGGGGCTTCTGCCTCTCTGAAGTGGTACCTTTGGGAGCCAACTCCTTATGCAACATCAGCGTGCAGAAATATAGTCTGTATCTTTGCAGGGATTTTAAAACATGATCATATAAGAGCCAGTGGCCGGATGTTATCCAACATGAAAGAGGATAATAAAAGAGAAATGGGTTTAAATCCAATCTAGAATTATATGATATAAATAAAAAATATGGGACAGAATACTCTGAATGTAAAGATTCACTAGAAATGTTGCAGGAGAGTTCAGTTAGATGACTTTAGGATCGTGACCAGCCAACAGGTAATAGCCTACTCATTAGACCAATGGAAACTCAAATATAAGAAGTTGGTTTTAAATGAAAACAGAGTTTTACCATGAGCCCACCATGGACACCACTGCCTCTGAGATTGGGGGCATATTCCGCCAAGTCCACGGAGCGCAGCCACTCCATCACGCGATGATTGGTCCACTGCTGAACCTCTGACGGGGTGATGCTATTCTGTGGGAACAAACCACCACCCAGAGCTTCAGGCACTGACTATGGGGTTCCAAATATTAAACCTGTGTGCTCATTCTGAAGATCCTGCCTCATGGAGCGGAGTTGTTCTACATCCCACTAAATGTTGATAGAGAAAAAGGTAAAAAGGTGTTTGCTAGTTTGAATTCTCTTTTAAGGAATCGGTGTCCCAGAGTTTTAAGTTTCTTGCACACTAATAAAGCAGTGTTTTAGGAAAGGTAGTCTTTACGGTGATACTTAACTTTGGGGCTTAAGGAGGCAAGAAAATAAAATACACCCAAGAAAGGAGGAAGGAAAACTAAAACACAATCCTTGGCTTCAGTTATACAGGTAGAACCATCACGGGGGGAAAGGAAGGAATATAGGAAGACAAAGCCTCAGAAGTAAATGAGGCTGGATTTGAGGCTCTGAGGGAATCAGACGCTTTCCTTCCCTGAAGCCTCCAAGAGGAAATGGGTCTTAGTGTCTCCACACGGGCAGTCACATGCACGGAATGTGTATGCTGTGTAAACCTCAACCTCAGATGCTACCTCGTCAGAGGGTCGCCTCCGCAGACAGTTTGGTTCAAAGTTATTGATCCTCAGGACCTGGATGGCCCTCTTGATACTGAGATGATGGAGCACGCTCATGACCTTCAAAGACAGTAAGTCATCCTGCAAAACAAAACAAAAAGAGGCACTCACTGAGCAGACCTAGAGCGGGAGAACCTTATCAGGGAAACCTTAGAAAACTCAATTAAAAGTAGAAGTGCACCTCTAACAATAGGCCTCAAGGGCCTGTCAGGATTTTCAAAGCTTTTATGTAGTAACAGAACTGTTCTTCCTGTGCTGAACATAATTTTCTCTAGGACCCCAGTATACAATAGAAGGGAACCAAAATTCATGTTGTCCCAACTGAAGCTGACTTCAACCTGTTTCTCTCTCTTCCACTGAGATAAGATTGTGGGACTGCACAGCTCTGAAAAACACAGTTTGAAGAGCACTCGCTAGGCTACTACAAAAGGTGACCTGCTATGATTTGATTTGATAAAACAGATAACTGAGAGCAAGCAATGTTTACCGATGACCAAGAGCTGGTTTTCTGAGCTAAGGCACATCACAGTTTGGGGGAAAACCAGAAGAGTGCTCCTATTACACTATCCCCCCAGCCTCCAGAAATCTCTGGTTCTAGAATATTGTGGCTTATCTAGCAGACGCTGTGAACAGTTTTGGAAAAATTATATGTTAATCAATGCAAAGCTTCTGGTGAGAAGCAAGAGAGAAGAGAAATGAAGAAGTTATATGTAGCAACATATATCACCAAGTGATTCCTTTAAGGAATAACTTTTACCAGTCTGTGGCTACTGGGAACTTTTCAAACACACCAAAACAAATTATTTTAGAAGAAGGTGATTTGGGGGAGTGGGGGGGCCCGTGTCAAGATAAGCACCAATCTACTTCCAAACACGCCCAGAAAATAAACAAGGAAAACATACATTTTAGGCACACCTTACCGAGAACACATTTCTTATACAGGAAAAAAATTAACCTATTACAGAGATATTTTAAAAATAAAATTATAAAACAGTTTAAATCCTTAAGACTACTTACTGAGGAAAAATTATTTCCTGAATTTTTTTCTAGATTAGTGTCTTAAAAACAGTGCCTGAGGATAAGTTAGAAAGGGCATTTAACGTATTTTAATCTAAGATTGAGACATCCATTCAAAACATTTCCCCCGTGGGTTATGCATAATGTTTACAATGTAAATTAAATGCTCATTATTTTAGTTTAAGGGATTTTAAAAGTAGGGATTTCTTTTAAATCAAGACACACTTTTTTGAGGGGGAGATTTAAAAAAATCTTTTAAGTAATTTTAGATTTACAGAAGAGTTGCCAAAGATAGTACAGAGTCCCACAGACCCTTCATCCAGCTTCTTCTAATGTTAACACCTTATATAACCATGACATTCAGCAAAACTAAAAAATTAACACACACAATAATAAAATTCAATTAAACACAGGTTTTATTCAGATTTCACCAGTGTTTCTACTAGGTGCTTTTTCTGACCCAGGATCCAATCCAGGATACCAATTTCAAACAGACTTTTTGTGACTTAGGATTTCCGGGGTCAAATTTTCTAAGGTAATTTATTCTTTTATAGCCACAAAGGTTATACATTTGCCTTTTGTGATTTTCAGCCTTAATTTGCTCACATTCCCACAGGAACATACCCATACCTAGATAGGCAGGCAAACAGGCACAAATGCTCTATGACTTCCTACTACTTTCTAACAGTGGAAACTTGGCTAAGTTACCCAATTTCTCAATTCTTTTGTTTCCTCATCAGAAAGCTGGGGATAACAGAGTGCTGAGAACTGAGTATTAATTATGAGCAAAGTGTTTGAAAGAGTGTCTGGCACACAGTAAGTATGCAACATGCCACACGCTCGTGTTATTTTACCTTCAGTTTACATCATGTGCCCACCACGGTTCAGACTTTGGTTCAGGGATGGAGAAGAAAATGAGCTGAACCCAAAATTTCTTTGATATTGAAAAATTCCTAAATAAGTTAAGTTAGCTGTTTGAAACTTTCAACTTATTTTAAAAAGATACTTGTGGTAGTTGAATCCACAAAAGGCCATTTAAATAAAAGCATCTTAGGCAGAACACTCCTAGTACCATGGAGTCTAGAACAAATCCTCCCGGAACCCATCTTTCCCCACTGCCATAAAGTAGGGAAAAGTCCTTCTACCCATTGGACAGAGTAATGAAGGAATGAGAGTGAAAGCCTATCTCTGCTTTACTCCAGTAAATCCAGCAGAACTGGGTTGAAGTGAGACGGACTGGGGGTTTCAGGAAACAGTGCTCAAAAGTGGAAGGGAAGGGAAAAGAAAGTCCCAGTGGAAGACAAGTCCCAGCCTTTTGAGCGGTCACTGCTTATAGGAACATATCCCTTAGAAACTGCCAGGGCTGCAAAACTTTACATTCTCTCATTTTCAATATTTTTATGACATATAATTCACATAGCATAAACTTTACCCGTTCAAAGTGTACACTTCAATGTCTATGTTATTGTATATATACAAAATCAACTTTTTGGATAACTTAGTTTCAATTAGGTTTCACGTAGCTTAAATGAGGATTTCAACATTTCCCAAGGCTATTGCAATCACCAAATCCTACAACTTCAACTTAGAAAAATATGCCTGCCCCTCTCCTCAAGTTAAAACAACCCCTTCAAACTCCAGTGGAATCACTGTGAAAACACTGTATTTTGCTTACCCTATTTCTGTGTTTTTCAGAGAAAAACAGTTTTATCCCCCCCAAACCCCAGGAGTGAGTTACTTACAACAGTCATGTAATGAAGCATTCGACCATCTACCCGTCCTTCATCAAACTGGGTCTTGTATTGGGGGAGACCAATATCATCCAACCACCCTAAGGATAGAACTGAGTGTCATTAATGAGCCACAGAACAACCATTCTTGTGATGAAAAAGAGAAAACCATAATTCAAAAAGATACATGTACCACAATGTTCACTGCAGCACTATTTACAATAGCCAGGACATGGAACCAACCTAAATGTCCATCCACAGATGAATGGATAAAGAAGATGTGGCGCATATATACAATGGGATATTACTCAGCCATAAAAGGAAATGAAATTGAGTTATTTGTAGTGAGGTGGATGGACCTAGAGTCTGTCATACAGAGTCAAGTAAGTCAGAAAGAGAAAAACAAATACCGTCTGCTAACGCATATATATGGAATCTAAGAAAAAAAAAAAAGGTACTGATGAACCTAGTTGCAGGGTAGGAATAAAGAGGTAGACATAGAGAGTGGACTTGAGGACATAGGGTGGGAGGGGGAAGCTGGGGCGAAGTGAGAGTAGCATCGACATATACACACTACCGGATGTAAAACAGTTGGCTGGTGGGAAGCAGCAGCATAGCACAGGGAGATGGGCTCGGTGCTTTGCGATGACACAGAGGGGTGGGATAAGGAGGATGGGAGGCAGGCTCAAGAGGGAGGGGATGTGGGGACATGTGTATGCATACGGCTGATTCGCTTTGTTGTGCAACAGAAACTAACACAGTAATGGGAAGCAATTGTACTCCAATAAAGATCTATCAAAAAAACCAAAAAACCAAAACAAAACAACAAAAAAGAAAAAGCAGCTCTGTGTGTGTGTGTGTGTGTGTGTGTGTGTGTGTGTGTGTGTGTGTATAAAATTCATTCGTTCACTCATTCATGGATTTAAAACCTCTTACTAGTGACCCAGTTGAAATCCAGCTTTCCATGATTGGTTTCTTCTTCGGATCCCAGGGCTTGCAGTGCCAGCTGGAGTTTCTTTCGATGAAGTAAATGCTTGATTCCAAGTTCCTGAATTAATAAAAAGAAAACACTGGCATTACAACTCTGTCAACATGGGCTGGATGCCACTGGCAAAGGATGCAAATTCCTCGAAAGTCAAGCCAGCATTGAAGACCCAATAATTACATTAAATCAGAATACTAACCCAGGCTGTAACATGTTGCTGAACAAAAGGCCCCTAGAAAGACCACTGCAGTTGTTTTAGTGGTATGTTAGATATTCCCCACTAGGCTCCTTCCTTTGCAAGATAGGAACTGTAGCATGCATAACAGAAATTCTACCCCTATTTTGTACTAAATGTTTTGTACTAAATGGGAAGAAATGTTAAATAGCTGTACATTAAGTGTAGGGCTCTTTTTTTTCCCTTTTGCAAAGTGAAATTGAATCGCATATATTACACTGAAAAGATGGACCAATGATAAAGCCACAGAATGGTTTTGAGAAATATGAACTGAAGCTTTATTATTATGTCTATATAATTATTTTTTCATTAAAATGCCCAGGGGCTTAAGTGTTTCATAAGGAATCATTAAGACCAGGTCCTCCCTTTAAGTCCATGAGCTAAAATAATCATGAAGCAGAAACTCAGACTTTTTCTAGAATACTTACTGGCTCTACCCACTCCCCTTTTTGGAATATAAAACAAATCTACATTCATATTCCTCTCTCTCTCTCTCTCCATTGTGCAAACAAAATAGAGAAGCATTCACCTTCTCTAGATCTTGCTGAGAAGCCTGCAAAAGCGTTTGGCCAGATGCAATCCAGCGCTTGCCAGAGTTCAGGTAGGACCCCAAGCCCTGTTCCACAAGCCAATTGCAAACCTGTTCCTTGGTCCACTTGGCAAATGGCATATCCAAGTCACTACAGGAAAATGAACAATCGCATGAAAAACAATTAAAAGCCAATCCGCTAAGTTACCATCGGGGCTGAACAACTGCATATTCAATAGACATGGAGATTCCCTGGTGATACACATTTGACTATGGGAAGCCTAATTTTTAGTACATATTTGGTGGAGTAAGTGATACTGGAGATGAAAGCTCCCTTGTAAGACCACAGTCTTCGTGTCAAACAAAATCACTAAAGATTCATCATGATTTAACATGTTTTATAGAAGAAGACTGAGTTAAACCAACAGCTCAAGTTATTATACTACTTTCAGCTAATGTTGTTTAGAGATTGAAGTTACAATTAGAAAACACTAGGCCAGACTGAAAGAAACTCAAGTCTAACTTGAATTAACTTTAGTAGAATTACGGTTTCTCTCCAGATGGTATTCAATGAGAAGAGGGCAATATGCCATCACTGAGTACGAGAAAGTACAATCAAAGTAAATTTCTGCTTTCTTTTACTATTTTTTTAATTAATTAATTTTTTTCTATCAAAGTATAGTTGACTTACAATGTTGTGTTAGTTTCTTTTACTGTTTTTACAAGTAGTGTTCCTGTTTGGAAAAAAAATGTGGCGATGAACGAAATTTTTTTTTTTAAACAGCACAAGCAAGTCCTCTTCTGTGTACAAAGAGAACATATGGCAAATGAGACTGTTTGGTATTTGAAGAAGGCCAAAGAGAGTTTCCTCCTTGATGAAACTTGTGCCCAGCATTCTGCCTGGGTGGGAAGGACCATGTGTAAAAGGTTTCTAGCCCATTATCATCTTAAAAGATTTAGTATCAATGATTTGTGCTATATATTTGCCAACTCCACCCTCTTTTATGTTGAGCAAATCAACATAGCAGTTCCAAAACAGCCCTAAACTGTGATAAGGGTGTAGGAAAAGTTCTTAGAGTCTTAATAGATAAAAACATTACACAGTCCTGATAAATTGAAGAATTCGGAGAGAATATATGTCTTTTAAGTGTTTTCACAGACTGTATCAATTACTAATGTTTACTGAACAGTTATTATTTGCCAGATACTTAACACACGTTAACTCATTTAATCGTCACAATCATCTTTTGGGGTAAGTACTAATTCATACTATGGGAAACAGAGGTGCAGAGCATGGAAGCAATTGCTCAAGGTCACTCAGCTTGTAGGAAGCGGAGAAGCCAGAAATCAGGTCCAAGCAGTCTGTCTCTAGAACCTATTCTTTTTTTTTTAAAGTAAAGTACAGCTGAGTCAGTGTTGTGTTAATTTCCAGTGTACAGCAAAGTAATTCAGGTATACATATATATCTATCTATATATTACTTTTTCATATTCGTTTCCATTCTGCTTTATTACAGGCTGTTGAATATAGTTCCCTGTGCTACACAGTAGGACCTTGTTGTTTATCCATCCTATATATAATGGTTTGCATCTGCTAATCCCAAACTCCCAATCCATCCCTCCCCCGCCTCCCCTCCCCCTTGGCAACCACAAGTCTGTAGAACCTATTCTTAACCATTATGCTATCCCATCTTTCCAGAGCTATGCTTTAGAGTACTAATAACTGTTTTCTATGTAAAATTTAAGAGCCATTCTAGTACAGATGCTGCTGATACTTTAGCTCTGGGTCCTCACCTAGCTCACAGAGCCCTCATCTTCTGTACAGTTTTTCACCAACCACAGCCGAATTGCACTGCTCTAAAGGTGATGGAGCCTTCCACAAGGCACAGCAGTAAGCAATGGATTTGACTGTCTAACCCAGGGTCAATACTAACACCACAGGTGCTCACGAGACCTTGATGCTTGGGTAGAGATGCAAAAGACCCTTTGTTTGACTGTTCTTACCTGTTAGATTGTCCCAAATCTCGAGACCAACCCAGTCGGGGTCCTGCAGTTGCCCTTGTCCCTCCTCTTTTGAATTCAGGCTCAGACATGTCATCTGGGTTAAATGTAGTTGATTGACTTCTCCTGAGTCTGAAAAGAAGACACAACACATTAGACCTGAGGAAGCCTTCGACTTTAATCAGAACATTTTAAACCGACGCTTGCGTATGGTTAGAATAGACATTTGGATTTAAACTTTAACTGAGATTCAATGAGTTAATGAATCCCAATCTCCATCCACAAAAGGATCACAAAAGCCTTACAATTTCGTAACTATTTTCAGCCAATTTCCCATTTACGCCTACATTTGAGCCACATATAGGACAAAGCTCTGTTACTTACTTTCCAAAGAGTCTCATGATACCCCTAGATTTCTTTTTGGAATCCGGCGACGGTGGCGATATCTGGAAGGGACTGCTCCCCTGTGGATCTTTTGGCTGAGACGACATACCAGCCAGATCTAAGTGCTCAGGTGTCTCCTTCTCTGTTTCAGCTATTCCAAGAACAGGATACAAACTTGGTGAATTTTAAAATATGGAATGAACATGACTAGATGTTAACCTCCTTGGTTTAAGCAACTGTTAAGAATTCTTCTGTTGGCCTATAAACCAGTGACTTACAAAGAACACCCTGCAAATATTAAAAATGGAACACAAATCTATGTTCTGCTCTACAGCCTACTCTATTGTGTACCAAGTTCATTGACTTACAAATTACAACTTCTTCGAGATTCAAAGGTGGGATAGGATTACCATATTCTTTCCTTGACTGATCTGAATTCGTAATGAAATTATACTCAATCTTGCTACAGCACTTGGTACTGTTGACTACCTCCTCCAAAACTGTCATCTCCTTTAGCTTCCTGACATGACATGCTTCTAGATCTGTCATCTGAAAGTTTCTTTGCTGTACCACTGTTTTCTCTTCTTCTTCCACTCCAAGATTCTGTCCTGGGCTCCCTCTGCACGATCTTTTGACAAGCTCACGCACTCTATGCTCAGCACGAAATGATGGCTTTGCTCATTTATAAGCAGCTGGTATCAGAATCTCTGAGCCTAATAATCTCTCTCCCCAGCTTCAGCATCTGAATGTCTGTGGATATTCCCAATTTGATGTGCCAGGGATATCTTGGACTCAACAAATCCATCCAATTTTCCTGAGAGTCTTCTCTTACATTTTTGTATTTCATATTGCATTAATACTAGTTCATTTTCTCCCTGTTATTCCAGTCCAAACTCTGTCATTTTCTTTTCATTCCCTCCTTTCCTTTGGCATTTACATCAAATTGTTTACCAAGTCCTGGCAATTCTTTATATAAGAAATGTATTCCTATTTATAATGTAATGTTTCAGACACTGAGAGAAGAATGAACTGGGTCTTCATAAATTTTTCATTTGGTATAAATCAATGCCAGCTGATTCTGCCATCAAACAATAACATCCAAGTCTGCTACTCTCAGACCTCCTAGCATCAACTGTCCTAGTTCTTTTAGCTGTCTTTTAACAGACGATCCCACACTAGCAAACACAAGGAATGCTGTTTCCTCAATGTGAGAATGTGCACTTTTATACAGCAAAGTAAAAGTTGTACAAAAACCACAGGGACAGTGTTTCAGCAAGATCTGAAAGTTGCAGAGGCTGACTTTTCTATGAAGCAGAGCCGTGATTACAGGTTATGGTAAGCAGCATTTGCCTCTTAGCCTTGACAATGTGTTTCTTCTAAGAAAGATGCAAAAACATTTGAAAATAGTTGTCTGAAGAGATCATTTTTATTCACCCTGTGTTCATTCTGGACATTTAAGGGTACAGAGAGAAGTCACCTTTGCTGATCTACATGAATACCTCTGTGGATATCTATACAAGGTAATAGGACCTATTGGGAAAACCCAAAAGAACATTTCCATTCAACCCCTACAGCCATGACGGTTACAGGTGTCCCTGAAAATGCTGCCCAGCCCAGCTTTATTTTAAAAGCATCCTGTTTTTATTTTTATTTTGAGGATTTTTCTCCTACTGTATTCTGCCCTTTAAAGAGGAAAACTGAGCTTCCCCTCTCCTAAAATCGCTTTGGGGGTGACTCCTCAGATATCGCATAAAGTTACCTCTGCTGTCACTAAATGTCACCCGCAACTTCAAAGCAATAATGCGTCAGAAGAATGTTCCCCTAAGAGAAGTTAGTCTAAAATGAACATCTTCAATGTCTTCCACAGACCTGTTTGGCTACAAACATTTCTTTCTGGAGGCTGGGGAAACGTTACCACGGAGAAGGAGTCGCAAGGCCCCGAGAGTTAGTGTGATGTGATATGTGCTTCGGGGTGAACGAGCTGGATTTATGACACCAGGGCACTCCTGCCCTGCACTCGGATGGCCACTGGGCACATCTAGGTCCTCGCAGAGCTGCTCGCAAGGTGCCATTAGCATGGGTTACAGCAGCGTTTAGGCTTGGAAGCAAAGGCTCTATAGAGAGTCCTTTTGAGCGGAAGGTGAAAGGAACACTCTGGAGTAGAGGACTCCGTTTTCTGATGCTGCCAGCTCACTTTCTAGAGATGACAGACGCCCAAGAGCAGGGATTAGCGCGGCTGGGAGCGAGGCGCCGGCGAAGAGGCATGCAGGGGTACGGTACCTAAGGTGGGTGCACTGGCACTTCGCTTACGATCTTCAGAAATCCCAACAACGCACACAATCACACGCAGCCCAATGGAGAGAACACAGGGGAACGACAAAATGAGACACAGATCAAACTCCTGCTCATAAAATACACACGGTGGGAGGGAAGGCGGGCACCGCACTGTGCTTCCCACGCTACACACAGACTCCATTAGCTGTGTCAATATGGGGTTAATTTTATCCTCTTTCGGAATAGATGGGAAACTGCTTGTAATGACGTCAGACAGAATCACAGTTTTTGGTCTTTCCTCTAAGTTTACACCCAGAACAGAGAGCAGGGTGAGAAAGTCCACACTATCTTTACCTCTGAATTAAGCCCATGGAAGCATTTTTTGCTAACTTTTCCCCCAAGTCATTCACCGTCATTTCTGAGAAAGAGAAATGTACAAATAGATGAATAAGGGAAAAGATAGATCTTTTCCTCACTCTGGAAGAATTAAGGCAAAGGCATTTTGGCCACACATACCCAAGTTTGGCGCACTTGCTGTCCTCTTGTTACTTTTGATTTTAAAAAAGCCACGACCAAAGGAAGATCTGGTTTTTCGAGTGCCAAAGGGATTGTCATCCACAGAGGCATTGTGTCCCGGAGCTTTGTGAGGGAGGCTCCCAAATGGGCTACTTTCTACCAGAGCTTTAGCCTGAAAGAGAAGTGATAAGAAATGTGACACAGCATGGATGTGCGTCATTATTAGTACGTGCCCGGCACAGTACTAAATATGTTACACACGTGATTTTATTTAAAAGAATAACTGAACTAACAAATTGACTACGAACGTCACATGCCTTGTTAGAGGTTAAAAAAGGTCAGTTCTGAAAGCTACTTAAGGAACAACAACAAAGACATGTTCATCTCTGATCTTAATCTATGTATTTAGGGCTTTAAATATTTAGGACAGATTTAGACATTCTCAAATTTTATTTTAATTTTATTTGCCTCACAGACATGGAGATAAAATATTATGTAACTAGCAGTAGATTTCCTACTTTTCTATCATTTATGACAAAGATTTGGCTACGATACAGTTCTCAGTCTTTATAACTACATCGGTAGAAGCCCAATATAATGTAATTATTCTATAAAGTAGGCATTAGTCCCAAGCTTCTATACAAGCAGTATAAAGAGTTTCTACTCCAGTTATTTTAAATATTCCTCTCAAAGAATTAATAATAAAATGAAAGCAAAATCAGCAACTGCTTAAAATATATATTTTTTGAAACAGGATTCTGGGTTATATTCACATCTTGCCTGTGAGTTACCAAACACGGATCACCAGTTTCAAAGACTGTGATACGTTCAGATACGCTTAACTAAACCCACTAAAATTAAATTTTTCTTGATCGATTCAGAAGCCACTTCAGATCTTTACAATATCTCAGGATCGTTTTCAAGAACTTCAATTGTGATTTTTAAATACAGGCATACCTCATTTTATTGCATCTCGCTTTATCGTGCCTCGTAGATATTGTGTTTTTACAAACTGAAAGTTTGTGGCAACCCTGCATTGGTGCCATTTTTCCAAGAGCTTTTGCTCATTTTGTGTCCCTATGTCACATTTTGGTAATTCTCACAATATTTCAAACTTTTTCATTATTATATGGAGATCTGTGACATGACTTTTGATGTTACTATTGCAAAAAGATTACAACTTGCTTAAGGCTCAGATGAGAGTTAGCGTTTTTCAGCAATAAAGCACTTTTTAATGAAGGTATGTACATTGCCTTTTTTTACACATACTGCTACTGCAGATGTAACAGACTACAGTAGAGTGTAAACATAAATTTTATATGCACTGGGAAACCAAAGAATTTGTGTGACTCACTTTATTGCAACATTTATTTCATTGCAATATCTGCATTATTATGGTGGCCTGGACCTGCACCTGCAATATCTCCGAGGTATGCCTGTAGCTTATTTTTGAGCTTTTTGGTTATTTGAATTGGCAGTTATAGTAACATGGTCTCTTATATTGTTTTAGTACTATCCAAGGATTCTTTTGTTTGCATGTTCTCATTTCTTGAACATCTCTTGTCCTCTCTTTCTTTTTTGAAGAAGTGGAGAGAAGGGTGGGGGGATACGGGCTTTTAAGGTGGTTATTTTCCTCTATATATCTACCATTCATAGTAACTAAAAATGTACAAATGCCACAATGCAGTGGTACTGTTATCTATGTCTTAATGCTGATGCCAAAATCATTTCACACCACTTATTGAATTAGCAAGACAAAAAGAACATTGGCTTGAATTACAGCTGTGTCCACTGTCTGTGTTTTGTCAGTTATATGTATATCACAACTCAAGGCACTAAGAGCCAACAGTCAAGGGACTGCATCTGGGGATAGTATGTCTACCGGACCGTGACCTGTGCAAGGTTAATGACCGAAAATCAGACGAAAGAAGAACCAGAGCCCATGCCGATGATGTGTTTAAAAATACCAGAATGTTAGCTGTAGATGGACAGTGGCTATATAAAATAAACAGCTGGTGATCTTTCTAAGAAGGGCTTTCTGTGAAGTCTAAGGAAGGCCGGGTATGGTCATTATGATCATCAAATAGCGTGAATGGGAGTTTGGGGCTTTGTTTTTGTTGTTTTCAATAACTTACTGAGGTGAAAGTCATATAACATAAAAGTAACTATTTTAATATTCTTTTTTCCTTTTTTTTTTTTTTAAACCCCACATTTGTTTATTTATTTATTTTTGGCTGTGTTGGGTCTTCGTTTCTATGCGAGGGCTTTCTCTAGTTGTGGCAAGCGGGGGCCACTCTTCATCGCGGTGCGCGGGCCTCTCACTATTGCGGCCTCTCTTATTGTGGAGCACAGGCTCAGTAGTTGTGGCTCACAGGCCTAGTTGCTCCGCGGCATGTGGGATCTTCCCAGACCAAGGCTCGAACCAGCGTCCCCTGCATTAGCAGGCAGATTCTCAACCACTGCGCCACCAGGGAAGCCCCAAAAGTAACTATTTTAAAGTGAGCAATTCTGTGGCATTTATCACATTCACAGTGTTGTGTAACCAACACCTCTATCTAGTTCCAAAACATTTCCATCATTCTAAAGTAAAACTTACTCACTAAGCAGTTTCTCCCCATTCGTCTCTTGCCAACCTCTGGCAACCATCAGTCTGTGTTCTATCTCTACGGATTTACTTATTCTAGTATTTCACATAGATGGATTCATGTCATATGTGATCTTTTGTGTTGGGCTTCATTCATTTGGCATGTTTTGCAGATTCTGAGAGTTTTGGTTTATTGGAGACATTTAAGCAGTCTTACGTATTATGTATTAAGCAGTCTTATGTATTATGTATTAGGAAGTCTACTACGCATATTAGAACTCCCAAACATTTTTACATTGTAATCTGGACATAAAAATTACCTCTGAAGTCTTCGGAATAGACTCCTTTTCCTGTTCAAAACAACAACAGTATTTAAGATTGTTATAGGAATCCTTTATCTAGTCAGAATTTCTCACATATATATAATTCAACAAATTAAAATCAATTTACATCTATTCCTAAGGTACAAAATCTCACCTTCATTTATTTCCTACAATGTTTTATTAAAGTCTCCACTTTGGGCTTTACTTTCAATCTTTTATACTCATATTTCTTAATATTTATCATTAACTATGGTATCTAATAATTTTCCATTATTGAAACCACAAACAGGGAAAGATGAAGATTCCTAAATGTTTTCTTCTCAGGGTAACAGACAGAAAAAACACAGGACCAACCCCGTCTGATGACTCTTTCTTCAGATTGCCCAGGCTGCTAGACTTTTGCAGACTTGAAGTTCTAAAAATAACAATAATGACAATTATCATTAATAATAAGTGGCTCTGGTGTCCCTGTTTCTAAGTAGAATGCCTGGGAAAGAAACTAAGATTGTATGTGAGTGGAAACCTGGAAATAAAAGAAAATCTGGATTTAGGCAGTCACTTATGTGCTTAACTAAATTATAATGTTCAGTTCTTTTAAAAGCAGGGGTGGTTAACGGCCCTGCCAATAACTCTAAATGTTCCGCACATGTCAGAATAGCTGGAAAAACACTTAGGACTATCCTGTGATGTAAATATTTGAAAATAAACCAGTGTTTTCCATGGACTAGTGGCGTATCCGTTGCAAATACACATTCACACCAGGGACTTTTAAAATACTCGTGTACTTTTTATATATAATACTCCTAATGAAAATACAGGACAGACGTTTTACTTTCCAATTTACAAAGGAATCAATTTTCTGAGTCTGGCAAAGCACTTCATTTTACAGTTCTAATCAAGCATCATAGAGGAATCCCTATTGTTGCCTATAATAACTCACTTACAATCCTAGTAAAGGCAGAGTGACAGTGTGAACATCTGGACAGCCTTTCTCTTTCACATAAGTAGCATTCAATTATACGGAGCTGGTGTTACTCAAAAACTGAAGGCAGGAGTATGTGACCAGTTTAAAAACAGAGGGAAAAAAGTAACATCTTTGCTCTAAGACACAGAATAATATACTACACCAACAAAACCTTTACAAGGCATTTCTCATGTATTTATGTGTAAATAAGTTGCTAGAAATGTCGACTACCAAATACAGTAAAAGATAATGGAGAGCAAAGAAAAGATCTCATCTTGGAGTACTGCTCTGAAAATAGATTTTCCTAATGTAATACAGACATTAACTTGGATAAACTTAGCTATTAGGTCAGTTTATTAAGTTGAAAGTGCAAAAAACCATGGCAGCCTTGCCAGCCATCGCATCATTCTCTGCGATGCTTTTCTGATACACTTATATCCAGAATATAAGTCAGTACAAAAATGAAATTAAAAGCACTGAACTTCAAATGAAAACTGATGAAGAAAGGCTATGATGGCAGAAACCTGGCACGAGATAATGGTAAAAGAGCCAGTGTTGATGTGTTACTTTACAAACCCCTCTCCACGCCCCCCGACCCGATCATTACGGCTGCATTAGTTCATTCATGCCTCAGAGTCATTTGCTTTTAATACTAATCATTGTTAGTGTAACAGAAGCTTCCTCTTTCCCAAGCATCAATCATATTTTTTTACATTTGATAAAACAGAACTTACGAAAGACTATCGCATAGTTGAGTTTCAACAGCAGAACCAAGGATTAGTTTCCCATCACTAAAATATTAAAGAAAAAAGGTATTTATGAGCTTCATAAAACAAAAAAAAGACCATACATATTCCAACTGAACAGAATTGTCAAAAAACAAAAAACTATGCAAGGACAGTTATTTCTCTATTTTTTGATATTCTATTTAATTTTACTTGATCTAATTGTAAGATTAGGCAATTAATTTGGGAAGATGGTCCCCCCAAATTCTATTTGCCTACAGAGGAACTACTGTATCCCTCTCCTGTCTCCTACACAGCGTCTTCCAAACAGCCTCAGGCACATACATGACTGCCTCTATTCTGCTTGCAATCCTTTGATGGCCACCTATGACCTAGGATATAAAATCCAAGTTCCCTAAAATCCCTCTCTAACCTAATCAGCACACCTCCCCAGTCTCATCTCCAGTTACTTCCTACTTCACACCTTTTATTTTAATAATACAGAACTGCATGGGGTTCCCTGGTACAAGTCTTGCTGTTTCTTGCTTCTCTGGGTAAAAGATTATATCTGAAAATAAATGCAGTGCACCCCTGCTTTTGGTGGATCTACTTTTCTGGGTATTTATATCGTAGTGTTAGATCATAAGTGACATATACTTCTCCTCAAATGAAGTCTCTGGCTTAGGAGGTAATTTCACTTTTTCAGAAGTTTCCAAGCCTTTAGATGCTGGCAATAATGAAGGGATTGAAACTTGCAAGATGCTGGTGTGGAACTGTAATATAATAATAAAAGGCCAAAAATCAATCCAACAAACAAACGAAACACAAGCCACAGAGTAACAAAAAATAAGTAAGACAATTAAGGGGTCTATTTATGGCTAAAATTTCATACACCTGTGTTTAGAACTCTATTCTTATATTTATAAAATGGTTTCAGTACATAAACACCTGTAAATGTTAATCAGAGAAAACATTCTGGAAGAAAGTAATTTTTGAACTTGCTTCTGAAGAAGACACTGAATATTGAGAATAAGACATAATAAATACCATTAAGTAAGTTAATAGTAAAATCTAACAACTTTAAGCCCTGGTTGAAATCTTGGCCTTGACACACTTGCCTAAGTGACCTTGACCTTAGGCAATCACTTAACTGCCTTAAACTTAGGTGAGTCAGTTTTCTCCTCTGTAAAATGACAATGACAATGCCTACCTTACAGGGTTGCAATGATTTTAGATGAGATTTGGTTAAAGAGCTTCGTAAACAAAGCACTATTTCCATTTTAATTTCTACCACTAGTCTAATACAGAACATTGGTCAAGCCAGTTAATTATTATTCTATATGTGAACAAGCTGACTAACTTCGATGAACAGGATTGACAAAAGGTGCAATTAAAACAAGTTATAGTAGACTTTGTGGCTACACCACTTAAACCACGTTGATTAATAGTAACAATATTATAGCAAAAACAACAAAAAAACATAATACATTTCCCCCCAGAAATGCTTTGTATATCCTAAGGATGGATTAGTCAGAGGATTTCTAAACACTGGTTTTCAGTAATTTCTGACAACCAGAGACGAGTGAGATTGTGAGCCACTCCACGAAGCAATAAATGAAACACTTCAAAAAATATTCCAGTAAAACAATGAGTGAACTCACTTCTGCAAGTCAACCAATCTGAGATAGCTCTTGGCTTCTGCGAGTCAGCTAGTCAGGTAGGGACTCACACCAGGAACACACTTCTGAGTGCCAACCAGTCAACAACAGTCTCGCCTTCACAACCACACACAGCTGACGTCAACTCACTCCTGCCTCTGAAAGCCCAACCCCTGAGCTCCTAGCAACCTAAAAACCCTCCATATGATCCACTCAAAGAGAATGTCCTTGACCAGCAAAGTTCACTTTCTTAAATAAGCAATAAATTCAGCTTTGTGATTTTTGTTTCAGTTATTGAGTGGTATTCTCACCCTGTGATACTATCAAAGGTTATAAAATGTGCAGTCTGTTAAAGTAACCAGACTGGGCACAAGATGGAGTCACTCATGCTAAGCCCCATGTTAGCAAGCCTGAAAATAACTAAATTTTCTCTGCTTGGCTCTCCCAGAAAAGGAAGGCCTAGGTCAACCAGTCAGCACTTCCTGCTCAGCACAAGTTACCCGGCTGGGCCCCAACACCTCTCTTTGCTCCGTGTAAGGAAATAACCCTGCTTTAACCAATCAGCAAATGCCAAGTAAGACTTCGCTGTTCCCGCTCCCTTCCACCTACAAAAGTCAAGGGGATGCTGCTGGATTCATGAATCGCTGAATAAAGCCAACAAGATCTTTAAAATTTACTCAGTTGAACTTTGTTCCTTAACAAGTTGTATTATTATAAAATAGGAGATTACTTCACTATCAATTTTTCAGTTTGAATCTTTACGATTCATCCCGGGCAATTTAGGCACCATCCCTGTTTCCTGAAGTGCATGTACTTCCTTGGGTTCCTAATCACAGGGAAAAATAGCTACACTAGCAGACTGACCCATTCTCTTCATTTCCTTTCAAACGTTAGGGCTTTCACTTCATGCTCAAATCACCATCCTGGCTTTTCTTTTAAAATGTGGCTGAACACCCTCAGTCCTCCTCAAATCATTCTTATTCCAAACTAAAAATCTGTGATTAAACTACAATTCACAAAGCAAAGACTTCTTTTGGTAAGGATATGAGATTATCTAGGTGTATCCTATGTAAAAGCAGCCTCTTTCTATAAATGTAGCACATGCCTTGGCTACCATACATTATTTTTTTCTTTCAGTATAAATATTTAACAATTAGGGGATTTTTGATGGTGAGCCACAGCCACCTCCTGCCTCTGCAGGAGACCCTCCGACGCTAGCAGATAAAGAAACAGAAGCCAAAGACCTGGTTAGCAGGAAAGTCAGCACTGGAACTGAGAACTTTTGACTGCAGATACCACCCACACATTTCCAAGTCTTCTGTCTCTCTCAAGGCCCAGCCCTGTCTTCTGAAGAGAGACCGTGTGGCTGACAGGGTCTTGGTGCTCTGGTCGGGCGTCAGGCCTGAGCCTCTGAGGTGGGAGAGCCGAGTTCAGGACACTGGCCCCATGTAATATCAAGCAGCAAAAACTCTCCCAGAGATCTCCATCTCAACACGAAGACCCAGCTCCACTCAACAGCCAGCAAGCAACAGTGCTGGACACCCCATGCCAAACAACTAGCAAGACAGGAACACAACCCCACCCATTAGCAGAGAGGCTGCCTAAAATCATAATAAGTTCACAGATACCCCAAAACACACCATCAGACGTGGGCCTGCCCACCAGAAAGACAAGATCCAGCCTCATCCACTAGAACACAGGCACCAGTCCCCTCCACCAGGAAGCCTACACAACCCACTGAACCAACCTTACCCACTGGGAGCAGACATCAAAAACAATGGGAACTACGAACATGCAGCCTGTGAAATGGAGACCCCAAACACAGTAAGTTAAGCAAAATGAGAAGACAGAGAAATACACAGCAGATGAAGGAGCAAGGTAAAAACTCACCAGACCAAACAAATGAAGAGGAAATAGGCAGTCTACCTGAAAAAGAATTCAGAATAGTGATAGTAAAGATGATCCAAAATCTTGGAAATAGAATGGAGAAAATACAAGAAACGTTTAACAAGGACCTAGAAGAACTAAAGAGCAAAGAAACAATGATGAACAACACAATAAAAGAAATTAAAAATTCTTTAAAAGGAATCAATAGCAGAATAACTGAGGCAGAAGAATGGATAAGTGACCTGGAAGATAAAATAGTGGAAATAACTACCACAGAGCAGAATAAAGAAAAAAGAAAGAAAAGAATTGAGGACAATCTCAGAGACCTCTGGGATAACATTAAATGCACCAACATTTGAAATATAGGGGTCCCAGAAGAAGAAGAGAAAAAAAAAGGAACTGAGAAAATATCTGAAGAGATTATAGTTGAAAACGTCCCTCATATGGGTAAAGAAATAGTCAATCAAGTCCAGGAAGCTCAGAGTACCATACAGGATAAATCCAAGGAGAAAAATGCCAAGACACATATTAATCAAACTATCAAAAATTTTCACTGATGAACACAGATGCCAAAATCCTCAACAAAATACGAGCAAACAGAATCCAACAGCACATTAAAAGGATCATATACCATGATCAAGTGGGGTTTATCCCAGAATGCAAGGATTCTTCAATATATGCAAATCAATAATATGATAAACCATATTAACACACTGAAGGAAAAAACCATATGATCATCTCAATAGATGCAGAAAAAGCTTTTGACAAAATTCAACACATACTCTTGATAAAAACCCTCCAGAAAGTAGGCATAGAGGGAACTTACCTCAACATAATAAAGGCCATATATGACAAACCCACAGCTAACATCATACTCAATGGTGAAAAACTGAAACCATTTCTATTAAGATCAGGAACAAGACAAGGTTGTCCACTCTCACCAATATTATTCAACATAGCTTTGGAAGTTTTAGTCACAGCAATCAGGGAAGAAAAAGAAACAAAAGGAATCCAAACTGGAAAAGAAGAAGTAAAACTGTCACTGTTCACAAATGACATGATACTATACATAGAGAATCCTAAAGATACCGCCAGAAAACTACTAGAGCTAATCAATGAATTTGGTAAAGTAGCAGGATACAAAATTAATGCACAGAAATCTCTTGCATTCCTATACACTAATGATGCAAAATCTGAAACAAAAGTTAAGGAAACACTCCCATTTACCACTGCAACAAAAAGAATAAAATACCTGGGAATAAACCTACCAAAGGAGACAAAAGACCTGTATGCAGAAAACTATAAGACACTGATGAAAGAAATTAAAGATGATACAAACAGATGGAGAGATATACCATGTTCTTGGATGGGAAGAATCAACATTGTGAAAATGACTATACTACCCAAAGCAATCTACAGATTCAATGCAATCCCTATCAAATTACCAATGGCATTTTTTACGGAACTAGAACAAATCATCTTATAATTTGTATGGAGACAGAAAAGACCCTGAATAGCCAAAGCAGTCTTAAGTGGAAAAAACGGAGCTGGATGAATCAGGCTCCTTGCCAACAAACACATGAAAGGATGCTCAACATCACTAATCATTAGAGAAATGCAAATCAAAACTACAATGAGGTATCACCTCACACCGGTCAGAATGGCTATCATCAAAAAATCTACAAACAATAAATGCTGGAGAGGGTGTGGAGAAAAGGGAACCCTCTTGCACTGTTGGTGGGAATGTAAATTGATACAGCCACTATGAAGAGCAGTATAGAGGTTCCTCAAAAAACTAAAAATAGAACTACCATATGACCCAGCAATCCCACTACTGGGCATATACTCTGAGAAAATCACAATTCAAAAAGAGTCATGTACCACAATGTTCACTAGCCCTGTTTACAATAGCCAGCACATGGAAGCAACCTAAGTGTCCATCATAGGATGAATGGATAAAGAAGATGTGTCACATACATGCAGTGGAATATTACTCAGCCATAAAAAGAAACGAAATTGAGTTATTTGTAGTGAGGTGGATGGACCTAGAGTCTGTCATACAGAGTGAAGTAAGTCAGAGAAGAACAAATACTGTATGCTAACACATATAAAAAAGTTTCTGAAAAACTTAGCTGCAGGACGGGAATAAAGACACAGACGTAGAGAATGGACTTGAGGACACAGGGCGTGAAAAGGGTAAGCTGGGACAAAGTGAGAGAGTGGCATGGACATATGTACACTACCAAATGTAAAACAGATAGCTAGTGGGAAGCAGCCGCATAGCACAGGGAGATCAGCTCGGTGCTTTGTGACCACCTAGAGGGGTGGGATAGGGAGGGTGGGAGGGAGACGCAAGAGGGAGGAGATATGGGGATGTATGTATATGTATAGCTGATTCACTTTGTTATACAGCGGAAACTAACACACCATTGTAAAGCAATTATACTCCAATAAAGATGTTAAAAAAAAATTAGGGGATTTTCCCCTCTAAAATAGCTCTTATTCCTTAACTGATCCCTTGGGTTTCTTTCCCTTCCATTTCTTTGAGATATAATTGACATATAACCACTGTACAAGTTTTAGGTGTACAGGATAACGACTTGACATACCTACACTGTGATATGATTATCACAGTTGAGTTTAGTTAAACTAACATCTATCACCTCATATAGATACCAGAAAAAAAAACATTTTTCCTCGTGATGAGAACTTTTAGGATCTACTCTCTTAGCAGCAGCTTTCAAATATACAATATAGCAATGTTAACTGTAGTCACCATGCTGTACTTTACATCCTCAGTACTTAGTTATAGCCAGAAGTTCATACTTTTTGACTATCTTCATCCAATTCCCCTTCCCACCAACTCCTTGTAACGGCATATTTTAGCTCTCTCTTACATTTAAAAAGGAAATGCTCTTTTCTCCTTGAATTCACTTTCATTCAATTCAAATTTCATATTCTCATTACGTAATTATGAGCAACAGATATAAAAAGTAAAGATGCCATTTGGTTTCTTCTTGCTACTTACAATAAAATGTTAGAAGAGAGGTGACCAAAGAAGCAACTGTTAAATATAAAGGAGCCAAGGCTATTTACTTGAAAAATTAAACTGTTTCTCATTCCCAGTCTCCCTAGATGGAACATTACATATTAAAATTAAGAAATGGTTTGAGGGCAAAGATCAAGCACAGGTTCTGTCAGGAAAACAGTCTTAAGATGAAGCCACAGGTGTAGCTTTGTGAAGACAGGAAAATTCAAGGTGGTGCTGTCTCAATGAACCTTTCAAAAAGATCAAAAACTCTAAAAACAAAGGGATATCTCATAGTGGCCTTACGGGGAACCTAAGGCAGTAAAGGGCTTTTTGTGAAGATATTTGTGGATATGCTTTTATCTAATAGAGTGGATTAGGCTCAGTAGTTGTGGCACATGGGCTTAGTTGCTCCGTGGCATGTGGGATCTTCCCGGACCAGGGTTCGAACCCAAAATTTTCTTCCATGATCTTTTAAAAAAAAAACTGAAAGCAGTCACTTTTTATTAACTGACCAGATTACAAAAATAATCATGGTAGACATCTTAGTTCATCCTTCTAATAGACGTGTTGATCTGGTCTACCCTATTGCCAACATCTCTACCTTCTAAAAAGTGGGTGGTCTTTTTCTTCACTCCACCTCATGAAGATAATTTGAAGGGCCATAGGAAGGCGTCTGCTTCTTTGAAGCATTTTTCAACACTACAGATCCCGTAAATCAGATCCTCCATGCAGATGACGCCTTATTTACCAAGAAATCAATTAATCAATGTGTTATCTGTCAGGGCAATTTGCTTCTTTTTTTTTTTTTTTCTGTACATGGGCCGCTCACTGTTGTGGCCGCTCCCGTTGCGGAGCACAGGCTCCAGATGCGCAGGCTCAGTGGCCATGGCTCACGGGCCCAGCCGCTCCGCCACATGTGGGATCCTCCCGGACCGGGAGACGAACCCGTGTCCCCTGCATCGGCAGGCGGACTCTCAACCACTGCACCACCAGGGAAGCCCGGCAATTTGCTTCTTATTGTTTTGCCATAACTACGCTTGTAGATCAGTTCACCTGCTGACCTCAGGTTTGGGTACCCCCATGCAATACATGGCTCCACAATCCCCAGCATGTTAACTGAAGTCCATCATCTTTCACAGTTACCATCACAAGTGACTAAAATAAATTTACATAATCTCACTTTACCCTCACTTTACTTATTCCCTACTTATTCTTTAGGAAGTAGATTATAACCTAGTACTGAAGATGACATCCATCTCCAAGGGATTCATATGTCTTTCCTGAATTACATAAGTGGTTTTGACATTGCCCAAGTGTTTATTTATTATTAAAGAGAGGGAAAAAACACACATTTCAAATAAAGAGCCGGAGGTCACAATAATTGCCGGGACAAAGCAAGTCAGTAATCCACCTGAGAAAAGAACCCATGTCTTTGATGTTATCAATGGCACTTTCAATGACAGAGTCTCTTTAACATGAAGAAACTATTGAGTCTATAAATACCTCTTCTGGAGCACTTGTGTTAAATGGGTCATGACTGGGAGATCCCATTACTGGTGTAGATGACAGGTTTTTCTCCAGATCGCTAAAGCCCTGTGCGTCCAGCAAAGTGGAGAAGGAACTGGAAGGGAGCAGGTCTTCAAAGTCGCCATCTTGGCCTAAGCAACGACAAAGCGGAAAGTGGACACCAGCAGCTTTTCATTTTTTACTTTTGGAGGAAGATAAGAATCCCAATTATCTTGAATATAAAAAATGTTCTGATCCCTAGAAATCAAAGAGTCAACTCCTGGCATCACTTGAAGAACAACAACGTGGGACCTAGGAAACGGCAGCTTAAAACTGTGAGCACCTAAGGCCCAGGGACTCTTGGGCCACATGAGTATCCAGTAGTGGTATTAGTACAGGTATTAATTACTAGTGGTTTAATAGACACCATCATAGACTCACAGCATTGATGTTAAAAGTTAACTCAGTCCAACAACCTTCCTGTAATTCTGTGTCAACATTTGGGGCTTTATAAATTTCAGTTCAGAAATAACCCAGCTGAGGAATGCCAGTGGTACAACAAAACTGATTCTAACAGCAACAAAGTCACCATTTAGACAACTCCATTTTCATCGCTACTGTGCTCTTGAAAAAACATAGAAAGGAAAAAAGGAAAAGAAGAGAAAATAGATGACCCTTTGATCCCTCTTAAGAGGATCCTTTTTTGCCATTCATTTCATTTTAAAGTAGAAAGAATGGCCTAATGGAGAGAAGGAACCACATAACCACCAACTTTGAGAATTTTTTTTACATCTCTAGAAATGAAAAGGATTAAGTGCTGAACAACAGTGCCAGATATTCTGTTTTCACAAACAGAATGGTCCTTCCAACTATTTTCTGAATAATACAAAATGGCAAATCATATACTTGTTTAAAGATACTAACTAGACATAGCTTCTTAATTTAGGTTGTTATTAGATTTTTACTCTAATTTTATTAGAATTTAGGTATTCTTAAAATTCCCTGAGGATTGTCTAAATAAATATAAATCCTAGTGAGAAATCACTGTTTACATAACTCTTCAATAGAACAGGACGTAATTTTCAATGGTTTATAAACATCTATCCTGCTGTACACGGTTAAAAACTATCCTTTTTAATTATATACTTATATGCACAGAAAAAAAAGGCCAGAAAGAATTACGTGAAAACGCCAGCAATGATCATGCCAGTGCAATTTTGACTGACTTTCCCCCCTTTTTATCTGTTTTCCAAGTGTCTTACAATGTAGTCTAATTATAGAAATCAATCTGCTCTTCCTTGATTTTTAAATATTGAATTATAGTGTTGAGATTCTATAAAATCAAACAATGTTTTAAATGCTATGACTATGTAAAAATTAATTACTTGAGAATTTGCAATATTCCTTAGAAGAGAGACTCCTGTGAAGGTTTAGAAAATGGTGAGTGGTAAGAATTGTCATAAGTCTACACTGATAATTAGAGGTTCATTTGCTCATTCAGATATTTATAAAGTCTTAATAATAGGCCTTCTGGACAAAAAGATGAAGATCCATTTTTTTCAAAGATCCTGGTCTAAAGCAGCATTTTCTTTCTTTGTAAACCATCAAGATTAAAATTTCAAAATCCGAGTGTCCCATGAGTACCTTCCAAAAGGCTTATTTATTTCCAGCACTTACTTTTATTTTTTAATAGTTACTGATATGTGTAATTCCAGGTAATTTCTTTTTTTTTTAAACATCTTTACTGGAGTATAATTGCTTTACCATGGTGTGTTAGTTTCTGCTTTATAACAAAGTGAATCAGTTATACATATACATATATCCCCATATCTCTTCCCTCTTGCACCTCCCTCCCTCCCACCCTCCCTATCCCACCCCTCTAGGTGGTCACAAAGCACCGAGCTGATCTCCCTGTGCTATGCGGCTGCTTCCCACTAGCTATCTATTTTACATTTGGTAGCCAGCACTTACTTTCAAAGCAAATAACCCCAACTAGGCAGTGCTAATGAACAAGAGAACTTTCAAAGTTCTTCACATTTTTGTGTGTTTTGAATGACCCCCAAGTTTTTGCCACATTTGTGGATGGCCAACTGGCCCATCAGCAGATAAAATAATAATAAATACAACAAAATGCATACTATCTTTACCTAGATGTTCTACAGATTTTTTTTTTTTTTTTTTTCAGTACGCGGGCCTCTCACTGTTGTGGCCTCTCCCGTTGGGAAGCACAGCCTCCGGACGCGCAGGCTCAGCGGCCATGGCTCACGGGCCCAGCCGCTCCGCGGCATGTGGGATCTTCCCGGACCGGGGCACGAACCCGTGTCCCCTGCATCAGCAGGCGGACGCTCAACCACTGTGCCACCAGGGAAGCCCCAGATTTTTAAAAAACACATTCGAAGCTGAACACAATCCTCCTCAACCACTTCCATGTTCCTTCTCTAGGCTTCCCCCTCTTGGTAAATGGAACCATCATCTGCTAGTTGCTTTAGTCAGAAATGTTGATCTTTCTTGATGCCTTCTTTCCTCTTCACTCCCCTCATCTAATTCATCACACTATCGAGTTGATTCTAACACCAAAATACATTTCCAATCAGCACCATCAGATCTTCCCACTGCAATACCGCAAGGGCCTCTTGATTGACTTCCCTTCCTTCCAACACTGCTGGAATAGTCCCAGCGGTCCATAGTCCACGATGGTCCTTTTGTCACAAAGATCATGTGGTTGACTTGTTCAGACCATTCAGTGGATCCCTCTGGGCTCGAATAAGAGCTGAACTCCTCACTTTGCATGACCCGGCCGTGCTCACCTCTATTATCTCATCTTGTCTCACTCTCCCCCCTGCTCACTACCTTCTAGGTACACTGGTCTCCTTTTGTTTCTTAATAAACACACCAAGGTCTTCTTTCCCCGAGGCTCTTGCAGGTACTGTCCTCCTTTCTCTCTGCAATGTTACCTAATCAACTCCGTGGAGAGGCTCTCTCTGGGCAGCCAATCAACAGTGCGCTCATCAGCGGACACACTTTCTGGCAGAGAACAGATGCCTAATGACATCACTGAATGAATGAAATGCGCCACCTAACTTGAAATAATGGATCTACTTCATGAAAGAAATTGAGGCCAAGTGTAGAAAAGTTCATAGCCACTTAAAAATCAAATAAAGCAGAAAAATGTTTAGAGCTACACTACCTTTTTTACCTTGGGCCAGTACCACTGTATCTTGCATCTTCTTGTACCTGTTCAGGCACTGTCGAAGATCTTCTATTTTCCGATCCTATTAGTAAAATCAATTATCATCTTTAATATTATGATTTTAAAACAACAAAAGTAATTGTGACACAAAGAATAAGTAGACATGAATTATTTACATTATTCAAAGAATACTTCTAAACTTTAGTAAAACTGGTAATGTTCAGAATATTTTGCCTACATACGTCAGAGACATAGAAAAAGTACCTCTAAATTTAGAGATCCTATCCTTCAGCTGCCATCTTTAGAAAACAAAAACAAAACAAGGTAATAAGATACAAAACAAAACAAAACAAAAAAATCAACTTCCTTTACTCTCCTAAGTCAGAGCTTGAAAGAAAGATCTACACCTGCTATCTTTACCAGCTGCCATTAATCACCATCTGGCTTTTCCCTTCTCCAAACACTCCACCAAAGCTGCTTCAATTACTGATCAGTGACCTTCTCTTTACTAAAAACAATGGACACTTTTCATCCTTTTTCTAATTTGACTTCTAGGTGGCACTTGATTGACCCCCACTCTTTCCTTCTTTCACTTTTCTCTCCATTCTTTCTTTTCTTCTGTTTTGATTTGTTAATTCCTTGACCAGATAAACATTCTACTTCCATAACCCTCACTATCTTCCCAACCCAGAATATAAAATGTTAGAGCTTCAACGTGTTGTCCTTTACCCTCTTCTCTCTTCCCAGGCCCTCAGTGTGGTAAATTATAAAAATGGGCTCCCTAGCTTCCCCGACATGGATTTGGGGCATGGCCATGTGACTTGCTTTGGCCAATGACACATAACAAATGTGGTTCAGAGCAAAGGCTTGAAAAGTATTTGCACATTGGGACTTGCCCTGTCTTGCTGCCCTAGGGAACCCTGAGGCTACTACATGAAGAAGCATAGGCTAGTCTACTGGAGGATGAGAGACCATTTGGAGAAGAGACAACCCAGCTGGGGTCAACCTAGACCAGTCAGTCACCAGACATGTGAGTTACACCATCTTAAACCATCCAGCCCCATTCCAGCCACCAGCTAATGGTAGAGATCAGCAAAGCCAGCCCAGACTAGAAGAGCAATCTAGCCCACCTACAAAAGTATGAGAAATAATAAATGTGATTTATCATGGATCAAAAGCAAACTGACACATGAACTATAGTTTTGTCCCCACCAATCTATATATTTCAACTCTACATTTCTCCTAAAATTGATGGGGTTCACTCCCCACCAATCTATAATCCTTCATTAATCCTAAAATTTAGATTGATTTTCCAATTTTCTATGAGATATCTCCTTGTGATGTCCCATGAACGCATCAAATTGAGTACATCTAAAATGAAGCTCATTGTTTGCCTCCAGTATCTCGGTCTCTGCTTGGATTCCCTTAACTCTTTTATGGGCACCATCATTCACCCCACTGCTCAAACCAGAAACTTACTCCCAAATCCAAAGATTTAAAAATCTTGTCGACCTGTGAATTTCTCTAAAATCCCTTCCTTCCTTACCGCTTCACTGCCATTGCCTCATTTCAGCCCGTCTTCATTTCTCAGCTATTTTAACAGCCTCTTAATTCTTTTGTCTTCATTCTCCCTCCCTTATTCTTGCTTCCATTCTGTCACTGGAGTTAGCTTTCTAACATGGCAATTTAATTATCTCACTGTCCAAGGTCTAAAGCTGAGAACCCAAATCATTACATCATTAGCCTCGCCATAGCACTCTCTCATATACCCAACTCCTCCACCTGTATCTCCTGCTCCAGAACTTTCCCAGCACGCACTGGCTGTTTCAAGCCTTGGTTTTGAGACATGTTTTCACTCATGGATCCTTTGCCCAGAATCCTTCATTCTCCTGATGAATGACTCTTTGCTCTCCCTCAGAATTTGCCCAAATATGTCCTCTTTGAAGACCTCTTGGAACCACCAAGAAGTTATGTCACTCTCGCTGCTCCTAGAGAAGTCGGAGCATCTAGTAAGCCCTCATTCAACATTGGGAGTTTCATTTGTTATTGTTGCTTTTTGAGGGAAAGAAATTAAAACCAAATGAATTTTAGTGATTTTTTTTTCAAATTAAATCTATGTGGGGCAGCTTGCTAACGACTTTTTTTTTTGATGTGGGGAAGACTAGCAAAAAGAAACCTATATATGGGTAGGTGGGTAGGAGAAAGAGTTTATTTCCATTGAATAAAGAACAAAAAGAATGAAAGGCAATAAATAAATAAATAAATATGCAAACAGAGTAGGCAAGAAAGAAATAGAGAAAGAAGCTTATGATGAGAGAAAAAGATCAAGATAAAGTTCTTTGGCATTTGCTTGGTTTTTATTTCCTTGAAATTACTCTTTTCATGGGAAAATGTCTCCTCGTTCTATTCATTAAAGGACACGAGGGGAGAGTTCTGATGACAGGAGCTGAACCTGCCTGCTGGGTATATGGCTGGTCAGGGAAGCCAAGAAGAAGCATGTTTCCTTAGTAGGGTCCCTGCATCCCTGCTCTTAGCAGGATGAAGTAAGGAGAAGCAACAGCTGGAGGAAAGGCCCTCTTGGAGACCTTGGCATTAGGTGAGCATAGCTAAAACAAAGCCGAGTGCCGTCCTTGATTACATGGTGCCTGTGCTTGTTTCCTGGTATCTCACCATCAGGAGAGCAGAGATAATCCCAGATGTGAAAGAGGCCAGGAGTGTGAAGGAAATAACATGTTCCTAGAGAAGAAAATCAACATGATCATGAAGCTAAAGTTGCCATGGCTACCTCCTTCAGAGTTCATAGGGCAGTCCAGAATTTCCAGGGACCACAGAAAGGATGTACTACGGCCTGTATCCTTTGTCTCATTTGTCACCTGAATATAAAGAGCTGATCTGATAACCTGAACATTTTCTAAATTCAGGGCGGTGGGCGGGAGGGGTAGATTCTCAGTGGAGCCAGTGCTGCTGGTCTCCATTCCCGTCTGTGCAGCACAAGTACGTCTATGACCCGCCCCCCAAGAGCAGGCCCACTTGGGCAGGAAGGGAGAATGCTTGCCTCTTAATGTCAGCTGTGTTTAGCCGATGTTCTTTCAAACAGGGATATCTGATGAGAATGCATGGAATGATGTTATTACACGTCCAAATAAACACTTAAATTTCATCTAGTTACCTTTTCTTCATTTGCTGCCATCAAAGACTCCACAGCCTTTTTCATTTTTTGTACTTCAATATCTGGAATATCACAACAGCAAATCAGAAGTCTGTTTAGTTAACTTGTGTGACAAGAACAAGAAGCTACTGACTCTTCAGATTGAAATGTTGCAAGGTAAAGATGTTAATAATTTGTTCCACTTTCTTTTTTTTTTTTTAAAGGCACATTTACCATTCATATTCTCTTTTAGGGAAAACCTGAAAAATGAACACTTTCTAACTCACCTTAATAGTCATCATTCCAGAAAGAAAACAACTACCCTCTCTCAAAGCAAGAACGAAAACCTCATAAGAACACTGAAGATGAAATTTCAGTGCTATAACAATAAAAATACAGAGCTTTCAAAGAAGAAACTTATAAAGCAGGTGAAAGCAATGAATGGTGTATATATGACAAAAGCAGAGAAAATGATGTTCGGTTATAACCAAGATGGAGACGCAAATGGTAAGAGCCTGAAGGAACGTGATATTTACATGAGTATCATGCTAAAGCAGCTGGCTGTAGGTTCCATACAGAAGGATAACAAGTACTTTGCTTCATCTATAAACCTCATTTCCAGTACTATTTTAAAACGTTTTTAAACAATACTATTTTAAAAGGCCAAAGTAAGTGATTCTCCTTAAAATGTGACATTCAAATACAAAAGCATGTTACTTTAGTAATAAAAAAACAAACATTTTAAATATGGAGAGTCAACCCAAAATGAAATCACAAATTAAAAAAATTGAAACAGAGGAAAATGTTCAGCTAAGCGTTGTCTGCTTTTGAGGACAAAAAAATACTACTGAAGGTAAATTTTAAAACAGTGGTGCATCATTCACCTCTGATACAATACTTTCAATTAAGGTATACTGTTTAGGAACTGCTTTTCTTCTTCTTCTTTTCTTTAATGGCAAATTCCCTTAAGAACCTAATGTCTGGAGGAAAGTCCACTAAGGCTTTATCGATTACACTGCATTAACTCTAGTCTCTGTTAGTCAGCCTGGGTACAATTTCTTTTGTAACACAAGAGGATATGTTTATAGAAGCCCTTAATATAGATCTCAGTGAAAAAGTGGGCTACAAAACATTGGAAAACAAAAGCAAAGTTCAAAATAATCTTCAACTGTGGTAAACCGTAAAAACAGTAGGTTTTCATAGGAGTATAAACATTATTTTCTCCTCTGACCCTGTATCTCCTGGGCCACGGAGAAAACGTTTCCTCACCTCCACCACTCTGGGGCGCTCTGCTATATCCTGCAGAGCAAAAGGGTTGAACCAGGAGCAATAAGCAAAACGGTCTTTTACTCCTCGTTTTATTGTTTGTTTATTTGCCCTCTATTTTGCATACTCTGAAGAAATGGGGAGCTTATTGATGAAGCAATTTTACATCTTTGGGGAGAGAAATGTTTTAAAAACACATGCAAAGAACAGTCCAAGTAGTACTTTTGGTGAATGTAAAGGCTGATGGAAATACACCAAAAACCTTACTTTTGTCTTTGAGCTTCTTTTTAAAATTTTCATCTGTGCAGGAAAACCCATCGAATTGGAAGTTAGCATACATTACAACAATAAGTAATATTTTAAAAGCACTATTAGTTGGTCTCCTTTTACCTAAAATAAAGAGACTCTAACTCATAAAGACTGAATATTAAGCATTATTTTATGACTTTAGGACTGATACTACAATATAACATGCCCTCTGTGAGGTTAGAAAGAGAACCTAATGTAGTTAATCAGAAGATGTAAATCTGAGTTACTACCTCTGTTACTTCATCTTTCTGAACCTTGATTTTCTTGTATTAAAATTGGGCCTTCGGAGTATAAGTGCTTCCTACACTAACTGTGATGAAAAACCAGCTAATGTTGCATTGGTTGTTTTTTACGTTTTCATTACAGTCTGATATGTGACCCTCCTGAATGTGATTAGGACATTGCTTACGTCATATTCATCTCACTGCTCAAGTTCAACAACACTGAAGTGGTCCATCTCCTGTTCACCAAGATGAGTCCACTGATCACGCAGGTAGATGTTATGGCAACATCAGATTCCACGAAGTTTCTAAGCACTTGCTCTTAGTGCCTGGCTGTGTACTGCTGACAAGTGGTGCACAGACCACTGCTAGTCCTCAGATCCGACTTTGGGTAGCATTACTCTAGCATAGCCAACATAGCCTCTAGCCCACATAGCCTCTATGATTCCATTTTTTTCCTTAGAATCTTGAAAGCATGACCTGTCTGTGAGTGTCCTTGAAGAACATACATTCTACACATGCCAAAATAGAGGGGAAAAATCCATTTCCCTCAATGTTGGCTGAATTGAGTTTTCTGATGGACAGGGGATTGTGATACCTACAGGTATATAAAGCCAGGGTATTCTAGAGCCAAGGAGACTTTGGAGGTAATCTAATTCAAGCCCCTCATTGTACAGACAATAATAGATAAAATAGACAAAATAGATAAAGCAATAGATAAAAATGTACCAAATCTACACTAACTGGAATTTATTCTGTTTTGAATGAGTCAGAAGTTGCTGTTGCCATACCATTTGTTATAACAAAGAAAGGTTAAATTTGACCAAGTGTTGTCAGATGTTACAGGCATATATACTTCCAAATATAATTTTTTAAAAACCCACATTTCATTCAAGTTATTTTCTAGCGGGTATAACCTACGTTATGAAAAATTACAGTCCATATGATGTCCAGGACAAACCTCCTCAATTTATGAAAACAATTTTTTGGATAAATTCATACAGTTTTCCCAAAACAGAATTAACCTATTTTGCTTTCTAGAAGGTTGAGGGCTCAATGCATGATAAGAAATGTTCATTAACTTTCCAAAGATACACAGCCTTCCCTCTCTCCTCTCAAAAAGGCAGGCAAGGTTCCTAAATGCCTTACTTTATGTTGTCTCAAGTTCAGTTCAGAGGGGAATAATCTTGGGACATAGTTTTAGTTCCTTTTAATTCTTTTTGACACTTCCTTGTATTGCAATTTGGACATTATGGGAATTTACCATGTAGTAATCTAAAATAAAATCCCACTGACGTACAGAGGTGCCCTTCTCCAGCTGCTCAAGAGGAAGTTAACAGATGCCCAAGCACAGTAAAGAGGCTTGGAGGAGTCCCTGCAGTCCTGGGCCCAGATGGCTTCTGCTACTCCTCTCTCTCTTAGATGCTAATGGTACACATCATCTAACATCAGTTTCTTTTATAGATCTTGGATGACTTTAACAAAATAAGAGAACAAATGTTAAATACATATTCTTACCTCGATCAAGAATTTCAATCCCTTCTCCTTTCATCTTGCAAACCAATTTTTCTTGTAGTCTTTTTACTTCAGATTCCTTCTCTTCCAGCTGTTCTTTTAGAGATGCCAGTTCCTCCTACAAATGATAAATACACTTAAAAAGAGTAGATTATGACTAAAAGGGAATATTCAGAGAGTCTGTTAACTCTTAAGTCAATAATTAGTTTTTGTGAATGAAACAAAAAACTACAAGAATTTAGACGCAAACTTCAGAAATCAGACAGTGGCAATGATAAGCAGAAAGCAAGACAATTAACAAAAGTACAACTTATAATAATTACGGTATAATTATTTCAAGTTTCCTTGTGACCAAATTAAAAATAAATCTTTTAAAGTGTGATTAGGACTAGGGCAGCCCTAAGGTTTAAATCTTATGTTAGGTAAAAAATCTGACCAAGTTAATCAAGGAAGATAATCATTAGATGCTTAGTGTCATACAAGCAAAACAAAATGCAAATTGGAAAATAATATATTAGACTTGCTTGACATTTATTCAGCATTTCAAGATGGCACTCATGTTCCCTGGACAAGATAGAGCTTAATTAGTGGGTAAGGTAGCACGCGATGAACAACTTTAGCCAAATCACGGGACTAAACAATTCATCCTCATCACTAAGGTAAAAGAATAGAATCTCCTACGACAATGGAAAAAAAGAGATTTAGAAAACAGATTTTAAGTCTTTTTATTTTTTAAACTACACAACTATTTAAGACCCCACATCCAATGTGCTATCTATTTACTAATGTCTGTTTCTGTTTCATTTTGGTAAAGAATTAGCTTTGACAAATTTAAGTTTTGCTGGCTGTATTTAACCCAGGAAATAAAGCCATGCAATGCTAATAAGTGCACCTTTATTTTTCTTAATATAGTTTCAGTCTCTAAAGATACGTACTGTGTTTGGTATTATGAGAAGATGTAGCTCTCCAATGGAGCTAAGAAGTTGGCCCTATAGTTTTTGTTTATGGTAGGAATGGACACCAAATACAAGGAATTTTCAGTAGCACTGGCAAGAAGTGCTGCCTGTTCTCACTGTGCTTCTAAGCAGTAACTCCTACTCACTGCCAGGACAGAGTTAACCAATGCACACATTTATCGCCAAGAAGGAAGAAAACAGTGTCTACTATTGATACCAGAATTCTTTCACAGCTGAATTGCTGCAATTATTTTACTATGCTTGAATCTCAGAGAGTCCAAGAGAGTGAGATTTAATTTATAAGCGAATACTTTTATTTTACCTGCTTATTGTTTTTCACTATTTCATATGTTTCTGAAAACAATATTAGGGATTGTATTGGCCCTCTAAACAGCTTTAAACATATTTTTAAAGAACAGGTGACACACACACAAAATGAATGCACACACCACTAAAAACACCATCACAGCAAAACAACACAAGCCAGAAAGCAACAGGCCATGGACCCCATTACCCAAGGTCTACTACACCTTCAGGGACTCCCACTTTTGTTCCATCCGCTGCTTTTCATACTGCATCTGACCCACCTTGATTTTCATGCTAGAAAGTTTGGCCATTAAAGACTGGTAGAGAGACAGGAGGGAAAGAAAACTACAGATAGAAAAAGACAAGCTAAGTAACCAAGAAAACAGTATCAGTTTATAAAGGAGGTTAGATAATTAAGAGAAATGACAGGTTACGTTCTATCAGATTAGTTAAACCCTGATTCTTATTCAGAACAGTAGTGTTTAAATTCAAGATGGTTAAAACACTTGGGGAAAAACTTCATTCCCTTGTAAAATGCCTTCTCTATCATATACTAAGTAGAAAATGTATTTTATTTATATTATTGATTGTAGATAGTGAGCCATTTATATAAAAATTTTTGCCATTGTGAGAACTTACTTTGGTAGATTTCAGCTTTTTTTCATTCTGAAGTCTTTCATTGTCCATTTCAGTGACTCTTAACCTCAAATCATTGATCTCCTGCATTAGCCCCTGTCCAAAAAACGACAAGGAAATACATTAGGAAACCGGTAATACACTTACCTACCAAAATAGCAGCTTGGAAATCTTCAGTCAATAGCTCCTGAGTTAAAGCTGGATGAATGAGATCAGACAAATGAAAATGAATGTGTCTCCTTGAGAATTAAAGCATCTTTCCATTGAAAACATTGCCTCTGCCCTAAAATGATGCGATTGATTATGAAAATGAAAGGTGACTAAAATTTTAAGAAATGTAGCTGATCGCTTACTGTCATTGAGCAAATATTTCTAGACTAAAAATCACTATATGAACTCTTATCTTTTAAAATAAACCAGAGAAATTTTCTTTAGTAAAGTCATTTACTTTTACAGACTTTTCAGTGATATATGGATATTTACAAAAATACTTTAATAATTTCTTAACTTTTCTACAAAAAACAGACTTTTCATTAGCCCAATCTTGGAGAATCAAATGAAATTTAAACACGTTAGACCAAGGATTCACAACTTGAGGGTAGATGAGGGCCTTATCATTTACAAATACATTCAGTATCATGATAATTTTATATTTGGAAAATGAAAAAGAAAGCAATCCTAATGTTTTCATAATACAAATACAATCAGACAACTTTTCTACTTTTATTTAAAAAAAACTAATTTGTGGGTTTCCCTGGTGGCGCAGTGGTTGAGAGTCTGCCTGCCGATGCAGTGGACACGGGTTCGTGCCCCGGTCCGGGAAGATCCCACATGCCGTGGAGCGGCTGGGCCCGTGAGCCATGGCCACTGAGCCTGCGCATCCGGAGCCTGTGCTCCGCAACGGGAGAGGCCACAACAGTGAGAGGCCCGCGTACCAAACAAACAAAACTAATTTGCTTATAAAATTTTGTCTAAATATTCTGAGCAATAGTGACATATCTTTGTTCAGAGCCCAGAGAATAGGAAAAGGAAATTAGAATGTGAAACAATACCAACTCATCCAAAAGAAGGGCTCAAATACTCTGTGAAGACTTTTTTTTTTTTTTTAACCACAAGGCATGAAAACCCCACCAGTGGTTAACGTGTTTTTGTTCCTTTCTTTTCAAGACATTTATTCCTGAGCCACAGATTCACAGATAGAAAAGAATTACACAAGAATGCTGTAAAAAACAAACAGAACAATGCAATAAGAAATAAAAGTTTTTTATTGAGGGATTATTCTAAGCTTCTAAGTGTAAGAATTCAATCTCACAGGGGCTAGAAAAAAGGATGCTGTTGTGAAATACACTTCTCAGAAAACCTACAAGCTTTTAAATTGTAGTTTCTTGTAAAAGGGGGAAAAGTACTACCTAGTATTATATAATAATTACTTATTAATATTAACTATAATTACTATTATTTTTAGTAATTATAGTAAATTATAATAGTAATTATAATTACTATTATTACTCTTATTTCAGTAAGAGGATATCTATTTTCTCCTTTTATGAATGAGGTAAATAACTGACATCATTTAATAACATTTCAGTTGTGAGTCCTTCTGTACAAGTTCAGAATTCAAGTTCAAGGAAAAGGTCAGTTTCTCCCATTTATTTATCTCCCATTTATTAACCATCTTTGCATAATATGAATTCTTAGTAGCCTTCCTTAATCAATCTGGTCTTTCTTATATATATTTTCCCACTTTCTTATTGGTAAAAAACAGCTTTGAATTCTATTGGATTGTTGTATTTTACCACTTCCTTTAGAAACAGTGGCAATTTGCAAAGAAGAAGAAACAAATGAAGAAAATAGAATTATAAATTGAGGTCATTTTTCTACTAAAAAAAACCCTACCCAATCATGCTTTGTAGCAACACCATAAATATGAACATAAATTTCTAATCTGAAAGAAGCCCTATCTTCCCATGAAAAGTCAAGCTGGAAAATCTGGAAGTAGCTCCTTAACATGAGACTTTTAAAATGTAATAGAAATTATTTCCAACTAACTTCTTATCAGAAGTTCAGTACTGTTTTAAAAAGAAAATCCCTGTTATCTTTTCCTTTTCAGAAAACTCTTCAGGGCTCCACAGAAACTCATTTCTGATATCTGTATTCTTACCACAAGGGGGCACCATTGAACGATGCCAAACATCTATCAGCAATTCCTGGGACAGGAAAGCCCTCAATCTTCCAAAGTTTCAAGACTCTTACCCCCAGTCTTTTGGAAGTATCTATACTTCTTCCCCCACTCCAATGTTTTCTTAGAAATTCATCTCCAAATAATCTAAAATTCTAAGACAATGAGCGTTCTATGCTCATTCTAAGAAAATGAGCATATTCAATTTTAATTTTTTTAGTTTTAATTTTGAAGACTACTTTATTTTCATGTTTAAAAAAGTTTATCATATATCCCATAATCTCTGAGTATGTGCAGGCTACATTTTAACAACAGTGTTGAATGTTTATTAGAAAACTATCAGGGATTACTACAGGTTTGATAACAAGATCACCTTACATATGATTGAGAGAATGCACGAGCAAAGCAAGGAAACACCAAAAAAAGGATTTATAAAAAATGCAGACAAACTCAAGAGATGTAAATATTGCTCTGGGGTCTTACAAAAAAAAAAAAAATCCTAAAACAGCTACTTCAATTTAGTCCCAATATTTGGTTAACATCTCATATCTAAATTAACCACACTTGTGCCGGTTAAGACTTTCCCTAAACTTTGTGTGTATATAATAAGGCCACCTCTTAATGCCCCAAAACTATAAACTTCTTTCCTGACACCGGAGTTAGCTCCACTGCCATGTTATCCATCTGTTGACTGAATTCTACCAATGTGTTCTGTAGCAGCTGTGGAGTCAGGGAAAGACAGAAGGGAAAAGAGGAAATATCCAAACAGATTTTTAAAGAAAGCACAAAAGCTAGAATTTTAATGAAAGTAGGTAACTTCTTAAGTTTTGTTTTAAAAGCCCCAGTCTCAATTAAATGAAAAACATACTTATATAGGTGACTGACAAAGAGCTTTAAGATTAAAACATGAGCTAAGCTGGGGATTTCCTTTTGTTACTGAGCAAGTAATACACATACCAAGACTTTCCATTATAGTTACATCTTCGACAGAGAATTTAATTTTAAAAATAGCAATGCAGTAAACCTTATTACATTCAGCTCAAGGAAGGACTTTCACACAGTGGATAACATATGTGGATAATATATATCATATCATGATGGCATGTAGTGAGCATAAAACAAATATTTGAAATGAAGATAGAGGGGGAAAATAAGTAAATGATTTCTCCTCTCTCCTTCTTGGTACCCATTTTTCTAATTCAGTATGACACCTCTCCATACCCCAACTGAGGAAACAAAATAAAGAGAAAGGAAGAGATGGCCCTAGGAGAGAAAAAATGTCTACAGTTCTTTATACTTATTTTCAAATGAACAGATTTCATTTGGATATGCTCTGAACTCCCCCCTTGACAAAAAAGCAATTAACAAATTAGAAAACCTGGATTAACAATAAACTAGGTCAAACAAACAAGAAAGCATGTTTAGCCAGGAAAATGGGTATTTCATGTTGTAGAATCTACCCTGAATTTCACAAAAGTATACTGAGCTGTATTTATTTGGAATGATTTACATGTGGATTAGACCAAAAGTAGAAGGCCAAATTAAATGACCTCTAAAAACCTGCGATTTTTATGATTACATAATGAAAGTATGTTTGCCATACACATTTAAAAATCTACTTACTATAGAGTAAGTAATCAGTGTGCTTAAATAAGAACTACTAGTAAAATCATGCACTTGAACCCATTATTTCCACAATGAAGAGAATCAGTATGGATGGACAGATGGACAGATGGACAGATGGATGCATGGATGGCTAGAATAGATAGACAGAAGCTCCAAATGTCCGAAAGTCAAAAGTATTTCTAAAGGCAAGTGAAAGGATTAATATTTCATATCAAAAGTCTCAAAATAGGGCTTCCCTGGTGGCGCAGTGGTTGAGAGTCCGCCTGCCCGTGCAGGGGACGCGGGTTCGTGCCCCGGTCCGGGAAGATCCCACATGCCGCGGAGCGGCTGGGCCCGTGAGCCATGGCCGCTGAGCCTGCGTGTCCGGAGCCTGTGTTCCGCAACGGGAGAGGCTACGGCAGTGAGAGGCCCG
>NW_020176571.1:21819290-21822736 GCF_003031525.2 Neophocaena asiaeorientalis asiaeorientalis | reverse complement strand
CCCCAAAAAAAAAAAAAAAAAAAAAAGAAAAAGTCTCAAAATATAAATTACCACTATCATTTAGTGATAAAAAGTCAGTATAAGTTTATTCTTAAAAAGAAGCATGGATAATGAGGGAACATAGTAATTAACTGCCTCTCCTTCACAACTCCAAGGAATTTCAACTTGTTCTAGGAATACGTGTGTGCGAGATATATAAGTATGCATATATATGTGCATAGATACGTATATGTATATAAAGAGAGAGGAAGGGTATCACTTACTTCTGTGTCTCTGAATCTATCTTCGTAATCCAATCTGTCCTTCTCTACAGCTGTCAGTTTTAACTTCAAGTTAGATATTTCAGCCATCAGGTCCAACTTCTGAGTTTCTAAGGATGTCCTGCTCAGAAGCTCCTATTAGAATTTAAGAGATACATCCAAAAGTTGTTTTATTGTAAACAGCCACATATGGATGTGTCTCACTTATGACTGCAAAGCAGTAACTCTTAAGTAGAGGATGTGAAGATTAATTACTAAATAGATACATTTGGAAAAAATCATTTGCTTTCGTTACCCTTCAAGAGCCGAACTAATGCTCAATAAGCATTATATTGATACACACATATATAAAAGTATATATTCTTAAGCCTGACGATAACACTGATGATGCTATTACGTTTGCTATGTGCCAGGCACTGTTCTTACAGGTATTCAGTGGTTCAGTCCTCAAAACAACCTTATGAGATAGAAACTCATAGGATAATTCATGAATTATTCTTATTCAACAGACGAGGAAGCTAAGGAACAGAGAGGTTAAGAACTTGCAGAAGGTCATACAGCAAGGAAATGGCAAAGCAGAGACTCAACCTTAACAGTCTCGCTCCAGTGTGTATTCTACCTGCTGTATTATAGGCCCTCTCACAGACGAGCACCACATGTGTGTGTACCCACATCCATTATAAAATTTTTCCAATAAGTCATATAAGGTACTTATCTTTTTTCTTAATCATAAAATATACATTCATGGTTGGAAATTAGGAAACCGTAAAGGAGACATTTAAAATTATCTACAATCCTATTAATATTTTATTCCAGACTCTAATTGCAGTGAACACTTTCTACTGTGTGTATGTGTTTAGAGACCTGCTACTCTAGGTTTTTTGCTTAAAATAAGCCAGGGGACTTCCCTGGTGGTCCAGTGGTTAAGACTCCACGCTTCCACTGTAGGGGGCGTGGGTTTGATCCCTGGTCGGGGAACTAAGATCCCACATGCCGAGCGGCGCAGCCAAAAAGAAAAAAAGTAAAATAAACCAGGCTAAGTGAATCACGAAATTCACCACTGCATCAGAGCAAACACAACATATAAATGTAGCATCTCAAATAGGCCAGCAGAAAAACCCCACCTCGGTACCGGCTTCCGAACATACCTGTTGCAGCATTTCTTCTGTGGCATTCAACTTCTCTCTGTGCTCTTCAAGGCAAAACTCCAAATCGCGAATCTTTTCTCCCTGAGCCTCTACCTGGTCTGTTAACACACTTACCTGTATTTAGAGCAAAATATTGTAATGGATTAGGAAGAATTTGGGTCCCACTGCCAACTTTATTTCTCTATATAAAACAAAAACTGGGATGATGTTACCACTCATTTGGCTGTAAAAAAAAGAAATCTGAGAATTAATAAGAAACCAGACCTTCACACTCTTATTTATGTGATGCTTATTGGTCTGAGGACTCTTATTCAATTTTCAAGGAAGTTAGGGCTGATTGGGGATGTGCAACACTTCATAGAGAAAGAGCATGTACAGAAATTATCTTTTTTGAGGGATGGTGGGGGTAGGAGGTGGTATTAGAGATTAAGAGAGGAAATGAAGTTAATGTTTGAAAGAGAAGTTATCAAGGACTATTTAAATCTGACGCTGGACAAACAAAGAGTCCAGGGAATCCAACCTCCATGAGATCTTTCATGATCACACCGTCCACGGATGTGTTCGAAAGCCAGGGTGTAGCTCAGAGGTGCAAGAGGAGCCACTGGCTTAGTCCTTCATCCTCAGTGCTTATTGCAAACCTGAGTTTTCCTCCCAACGATCACCAGCCTCGTAAATATGTTTCAGTTCTTTTAGCTCAACATACCAAAGTAAAACTACGTGCCAAGGATTTAAAGGATTATGAAGGAGAGGAAAACTCTGATTTAGCCTACAAACAGGACTCCACTACCCACTTTGTGTTTTGTTTGGTCCATGGTATCATTTTTAAAATTGAAAAATTAAATATATATTCAGATTCAGAAATACTTATTCATATTTATGGAACAGATGTATGAATATATAGACACACGTATATAGTATAAAAATCAGAATTTCTGCTATATATTAAAAAAGAAACAGATCACATCAGAAAATCAGATGACACTGTGCCTGTCATCAGACTGGCCCTTGAAGAGCAGAGGCTGAGAAGTGTCGTTCACATGTATGCTTGTTCTGCCACAGTCCCCACCGCTCCTGAACGTGTACAGACGGCCTACTGCGCTTACTTCTATTAGCAGTCTGGCTCCTGCGAGCATCTGAACTTGCCATACCAATTTAAAATGGTCTTTGTAAGTTAAGTCATGAGGGAAAAACAGCATTTAAAAATCACTTGCCTGAAGAACGAGAGATTCTTTATCATTTTCTAAACGTGCCAGCCTTTCTTGATACACATCTCCATTCCCAGGGAGGTGTCCATTTGTCTGAAAAAGGAAGTGATATGGGTAAGCCTGACCCTCTTTAAAACTGAACTACTGTGAGGGACTTCCCTGGTGGCGCAGTGGTTAAGACTCACGCTCCCAATGCCAGGGGCCCGCGTTCAATCCCTGGCCAGGGAACTAGATCCCACATGCATGCTGCAACTAAGAGTTCACATGCCACAACTAAGGAGCCGGCTAGCCGCAACTAAGGAGCCTGCCTGCCTCAACTAAAGACCTGGCGCTACCAAAAAAAAAAAAGGAGAGTAAAAACTGAACTACTGTGGGTAAATAAAAATTGCATATGTTTTTAATCCAAGGAACCTGAATTGAATTCAGCGCAGCTGTTACTGCCCTTAATAGAAAATATGAGAAGGAAACATGGTTCATATACAAAGCAACAAGAACAAAAAACAACTCATCAAGAAGAAAATAATGACCCAAAAGGAACAGTGGCTACTGATAGTCACTGACAGTGGATGCCCACCTGGGCACGCAAAGCTTTGTGAGCGTGTGGTCCGGCACAAAATCGCTCTTTCCCCCTGAATGCCTCTATCAGCGGGAATGACCTGGGAGGTCCTTCCATTCCTGCCCTCTCCTCCCAAATCCAGGACTACCGATGCCGGCCTTTACACGGGAGACAGCAGGGGCAACTTACACCACCGGCCTCTTCCTGCTACTCAAGTCTTCAAATCACAGGACAAATCTTCCCTTCCTCTTTTTTTTTTTTTTTTTTTTTTTTTTTT
>NW_020176571.1:21805143-21819242 GCF_003031525.2 Neophocaena asiaeorientalis asiaeorientalis | reverse complement strand
TTTTTTTTTTTGCGGTACGCGGGTCTTTCACTGTTGTGGCCTCTCCCGTTGCGGAGCACAGGCTCCGGACGCTCAGGCTCAGCGGCCATGGCTCACGGGCCCAGCCGCTCCGTGGCATGTGGGATCTTCCCGGACCGGGGCACGAACCCGTGTCCCCTGCATCGGCAGGCGGACTCTCAACCACTGCGCCACGAGGGAAGCCCTTCCCTTCCCCTTTGAAGCCTTTCTCTTTTCCCCCAAGAGCTTAAGCACTGAGTCCACAATGACCTCCCCTTGCAGCACGGACTAGCCATGCTCATCGGTGATTTACCACATTCCGTCCTGAATTTATTAACTTCTCGTGGATTTGCTTGTTCACCTACTGTTACTCTAAGCTTCCAGGCAGAGCCTGCAAACTGGTATCATCTTGTAACCTCCACAGCATCCAGCCCAGTGCTCTACTTAGACTAGTGCTTACTCTTTTTTCTCCTCCCTTCTGCCCCCTTTTTATCAGATTTGGGCATATTTATGGATGGCACAAATGCCAAAGGAAGTACAGACTGGGAAAGGAAGTGTAGATTTTTTTCCTCGGCCATCTTGTATTGCAATATATACAAGTGATTAAGGAGACAGATTGAAAAGGCTCACAGAGTGCAGACAACATAAAAATGTCATTTTGAAATAGAGCAGTGTATGTGCTGTGTCTCTTGGTATCTCATTCAAATAGTTCCTAATCACATAATGTGTAATCCCAATAGAATTTCCTGATTCCTCATTCAAATACAACAGACATAAAAGCCAGTGGAGTCCAAAATGGTTAGATGGGGCCACCCAGAGTTCAATTGAAAAAGCAAATAAACAACCTCAGACTTCAAGAAAATACACACTGTACATGCTTACTGCCCAGAACACGACTGATGTGACAGCAATTATTTTTCCCGAATTAAGTGCTTTTATCACTCTGCCTTTCCGATTAATGTATTTTTAAAGTATAAATTCTGAGAATAACAAAAGTTATGTGTTGGGAAGGAAACAAAAACAAACAAAAATGGAGCTTCAACAAAAAAGAAAATTGCAGGATGTTTCTTCTCAAAACGTCGGTGCACTGGATGTATTTCCCATGAGGCCACAAGAGAATCTGAAACTAATTTAGTTAAGCATGCACTGTGTGGATAAAATTTTTAACATCACCTGCTTGACCACACATACCTGCACAATTATCACAGCATAATTCTATTTATGTTGTAAACTGAAGTGCCCAGAATTAAATTACAAGTATTAGGAGGAGTCTGACGGAGTGGCCGGGATGACTTCCATCCCTGGGGACTACCAGGAAAATGAAATTTATGTTAACTTCTTGAGGACAGTTTTTTGGAAAAGAGCCAGGATGTGTAACGCATGTTCTCGATCTAAGAAAGTGCTGAGACCGGCCCTGCACAGCTTTAAATTCCTCATATTGGTCATGAACATTAGCAGGCATCTGCTTTTAAAACTACATAAGCAACGTTTTATAAACATCCGTTTCATTGGGTAGAAAAAAAAAGCTTTCTGCTCAGTGAAGACATAAAACAAAAATCCTCTTTCTCCTGACTGAAGGAAACTAGAGCAAGGTTAGAAGTGTTTCTAGGGCAAGTTCTAGAAGGGTTTCACGAAACCACTGCCTATGATATGGAAATAAGTTGTTTCAAAACCAGTTCTACAAAAGTATCCATTTAAAAATACTAAAAATTGACCACAATGAGCATACTCACGTTTCTTAACACTGTACTGATATTTACAAGCACTCATAACACTCAAGAGTAGTTTATTTTTAAACACTAAAATCACTATAGGTACATAAAGCAAAAGAGCCACTACTGGAATGGTTACATGCTTTCAAAGCACTGTGTTGACTTACTCAAGCAGGTAAAGGTCTATTCTATTCACGTTTATTTGTTTCTGCTAATTTTGTTACCTTTGCCTAAAAAATGTTAGCAAGAGGTAAATTCCATTAGGCAAATACCCTACCACCCCTATTCTTCCTCCGCCTCCTGTGCTCTACCCCCCAGACCACCCCAAGCCTCTCCAAACCGGGTATGCTCTCTCACACACCAATTCTATTCCCTCTGCATGGACTGTATTTCCTACCCTTCCCTCCTTGTTCCTCATTCCTTAAGGTCCACCTCAAATGGGGCTTGGTCTGGAAAGTCTTCCTTGAATTGCCTGTTCACTTATATGCCAGTTACAGCATCCAGATGACCCTTCACTACAGCAGGCATCACACTGAAAGGACTAGGCTAGACTTGGCTACCTATGCGTCTCTCTCTTCCAACAGACTCTGCATTCTTTGTCGGTTCCTCTTTCCATCTGACGTGCAGTGAAGGACTGCAGCTAACTGACTGCTGAATGAAGGAACAATGATAGGTGTTCAATAAACATCAGACGAATAAAAGATGAATGAATGGTTCTATCCTGGCCTTCTTTCTTCTCAGTAAGACTTTTTTTTTTTTTTTTTTGCAGTACGCGGGCCTCTCTCGCTGTTGCAGACTCTCCCGTTGCGGAGCCCAGGCTCCGGACGCGCAGGCTCAGCGGCCATGGCTCACTGGCCCAGCCACTCCGTGGCATGTGGGATCTTCCTGGACCGGGGCACGAACCCGTGTCCCCTGTATCGGCAGGCAGACTCTCAACCACTGGGCCACCAGGGAAGCCCTCAGTAAGACTTTTATTCACATTTCCTCTACCACCTGGTACACACACTCCTTTCCCCTCAAGCCTGTACCCCCCTCTTCCTACCACATTTAAGAGGTGACCTCAGAGCCTTTTTAATGGACAGTAATTGAGGTCCTGTTGCATGAACTCCCTCATATACTTCCTTCTTCAACGCACAACATTACGTACTGCCTCCTATGTCTTCCCTGTCTTCCTTCCTGCCAGTCTCAGGGGAACTGAGCCTTAGCTCCTTCTTAAAAGCTTACCATTCCTCTACTTTGGAACCTTGATTTCCTGGTTCCCTGAGAACTGACCTACAATTATTGCCTTTTTCCTCCTCACCATCAATTTCTTCCTCTCAATGAACTTTCGTCCATTCTCCTTTCCAACATCTACTCCAGGGCTCTGTGCCCAGCCCTGTATGCCCTCCCACTCCTCTCTGCCTGTATCTTTCACAGAAATCCATCTTTCATAGCCAGTTCCCACCTCCTCCTTATACTGTGCCATTCTCTCCTCTACTGACTCCTCTTCTGTGTCTTGTCTTGAACTTCACAATTAACTTTTCATCATATTCCACCAGGGAGGGCTTGCTAGTGATTTTACGCGAGTTGGTCACTTATTCTTCCCAACAGTACCTCAGTACGAAACTCTCTTACATTTCTTTTGATTCTCCCATGAGGCTTACAAAACCCTAAGCTCATAATTAAAAACATATTTGGTATAAACTCTCATTGAGTCAATTTAAAATCCAAAACACTGAACACCAGCCCAAATTACTTTACTCAAAATCCCAGAGATGCCTCCAGAATAACTCTTTCTAGTTCAACTCATGACACAACCCTACATTGACCACGTTCAGTCCAGCTGAAAGTTTAAGTCAAAATTGGAATCAACTGGAGGATTTCAACAACGTCAACTAACGGTGTGTGGAAGGGCGGGACTGTAGCACAACAGGGAGGGCAGGGCAGGAGATGCAGCTGGGCTGTAACAGTGATACTTTAATTTAATTAAGGCACCCATGGTGTTTGCCAGATCTTCCTGGCATAATGGAGGGAAAATGTCTACAAAGCTTGATTCCTCATAGAATTATAGAATCCTAGGGCTAGCCAGAAACCACACCCGAGAACGTGAACTGCCTGAACTCACGTGGCAGGTGCTACACGTAATATCAAGCACCATCTACTTTAGCCTTTGCCATCTAAGTAGAAGCTCTTCTTTTCATATTAACTTCCCCTTAATCATCAAATATAAATACACAATCAAGTAAAAAGATTTAATAAATGTTAACATCTTGCCTTATGTGAGTCTCTTTTTTAAAATGTTTTTTTACAGAAAATTTCAAATATATATAAAAGTAAAGACTATAATGATGAAACCCTTTGTACTCATCACCCAGTTTCAATAGTTATTAATTCATGGCAGGTGGGAGTCTTTTGTCTGTTACTTTTTATTTTTTTATTTTTTGTTTCTTGCGGTACGTGGGCCTCTCACTGTTGTGGCCTCTCCCGTTGCGAAGCACAGGCTCCGGACGCGCAGGCTCAGCGGCCATGGCTCATGGGCCCAGCCGCTCCGCGGCACGTGGGATCTTCCCGGACCGGGGCACGAACCCGTGTCCCCTGCATCGGCAGGCGGACTCTCAACCACTGCGCCACCAGGGAAGCCCCTGTCTGTTATTTTTGCTGAAAGTATCATGCTGTGTTTTCCTCTGATTTTCTTAGTTCTGTTGGTTTGCATTAGCCTACACTTGGCCCTCTTTTGTCCCCAACCTTCATTTTTGGTTTGTTGTTCTTTCCTGAGTTCTGTTGTCCTGTTAAAATCCAAGATCAACATACAAGCAGTAATTTGCCACAATTAAACTTATTTATAACATAGAACTCATTTTGAATAACATTCCCAAATCAGAATGGTGAGTAACTAAATTAAAATGGGGAAAAGAAAATCAGTCCAATTTTATACGGACAACAAATGTTAAGAAATAGTTGGACTAGTACTATCACACACACACACACACACACACACCCCCCCACACTCTCTCTCTCTCTCATTCTCTCTCTCTCTCTCTCTCTCTCCCTCTCCACCCAGTAAATATATATAGTTTTAAAAACTGCCATGCCGGGCTTCCCTGGTGGCGCAGTGGTTGAGGGTCCGCCTGCCGATGCAGGGGACGTGGGTTCGTGCCCCAGTCCGGGAAGATCCCACATGCCGTGGAGCGGCTGGGCCCATGAGCCATGGCCGCTGAGCCTGTGCGTCCGGAGCCTGTGCTCCGCAACGGGAGAGGCCACAGCAGTGAGAGGCCCGCGCACCGCCAAAAAAAAACACAAAACACAAAACTGCCATGCCCTTTTGATTTCACGATTCTGTTTCTTAAAATTCAGTATCAACAAAGGAAAGTTGGGCGGCGGGGGGGAGTTCCCTGGTGGCCTAATGGTTAGGATTCCGGGCTTTCACTGCCGTGGCCCGGGTTCAATCCCTGGTTGAAGAACTGAGAATCCTGCAAGCCACATGGTGCAGCCAAAAGAAGAGAAAGAAAGAAAGAAAAGGGAATGTGCAGTTCACTCAAGCTCCTTTACTTAAATGTTATCTTTAGCTACCAAAAGACATATCTAATACAGGGTCTTTCATGTCCTAATCACAGTATTATATCTGTACCACCGCATGCAAACATTTATTGCCTGCTCTCCTAGGAGAGACTGGGGAAGAGGAGAGAGTGAGATAAGACTTGAATCTGTCAGCCACAAACATCACAGTCATATTTCATTTCGGCCCAACACCGCAATAAGGCATCTCATACCCTTTTGTCCTAAGAGTCAAAGAACACTACACCAATAACGTTGGAAATCAAGCCACCAGGCAGAGGCGGTGCTCTGCTGCCCTGTCCTCGCACTTCATGTGGTGTAATTAGGGTGGGGAGGCCTACCTTTGTGCTGTAAACAATCATCTCAGGGCAACACCGCTACCATTTGGGGCCAGTGGAGCATCCCCTGCAACCGGCCAGTGCACCTGTGTACTATAGTACCTCTGACTCTGGGTCAGTCTTGCAAACAGCCCACTTATTTTTCCTTCCTAAATTTCTATTGCAGTTCAGAAAAACAACATCTTCAGGAAGCCCTCTCTTTATTCCAAAATCTCAGCATCTCTGCTCAGAAAGAAAACCAAAAGGGGACATAAACCTCACACACATTTCATCCCATCCCAAAAGCCCAAGCATGACCCTCTCCTAGAAAGACATCAGTTTATGCAATGTTGTCAGAAAGTACATCAAAGACTGAAACTAAGACTTAGCCTGAATATATTCTGTACTTTCCAAGTCAAGATTACAGATGTGGTCAAAAGTAGACTATGGCTTTGAGGTTTTGTTTTTCTGGGTTTTAATTTTCACGGTGCTTGTTTCCCAGAGACAGAAAGTATCTTCTTAACTAAACAGTGCTCTGGAGCGAGAGAAAGCACAGCAGTAGGCCAGCCTCTGAGGTGCATTACTCCAAAAATGTAACTACATCTGAAATGCTGGGGAGGGCAGCAGACGCCAAGTGCTTTCATCTGCCAGTCTTATTAGAAATACAGTGAGAGAGCTTCCCGTGGAGCATTTGTGCCAAATTAAAATATTAATTGCCAAGATACAATGGCTATCCTGTTACACAGCCAGGGCATGCCAGCACCTCCCTCATTCGTGCATCCATAGCCAATACAGGGTGAGGTTAGACTGCTTTAGTGTCTCCTAAAGAGTTCTTTTAGACACTCTTCTTGAGGAGAGAAGATGGGCTGTACCCCCTCCTCGCCTTATTTTCACGCACATCACCAAGCTCCTGAAGCTTCTGTGGCAGGGAGGGGGTACACGATGAGGCTGCAACGTTATCCCGGTCACAGGTATACTCCAAAGTCCCCTGAGTCCCAGAAGGATGGAGAACAGAAGGTCCCGTAGAAACTAAGGCCCAGCTCCTATTCTAGGAATGCACCATATTCACTCATTCACCCTTTATTCACATTTGTTAAAATCTAGCTATGTGACAGGATGCAGAGCTAGCGAAAGAACCTCTTCTACTTTGGGAAGGGGAACTTGAGATCAAGAAAAAATGCTGTCGCTATTTTTCTTGCCACTTATTCTTTCTTAACTCGCTTTCATAAAAGAATAGAGGAATCTTTTTATTCAATCCCAACAACTACTGGTAGCCTGGGATTCCACTGAAAGCGCCTCTCTCACTGTTCACACAGCACTGGCCTCTCTTGATGGAGAATTCTACTGACTTGGTCCATTTGCTTTCCTGTTTCTGTGGACCCTTTCCATGTGAGTTTTCCAGAAGCCTAAGGGGAAAACAGGTTTAACTTCAACCAGGAGGTCTCAGTGAGACGTGGCATAACTCAGATAATTGTGACCACATATGGGATACAATCTTAGGATGTACCTTGTTTGCCAAGGCTTGAAAAAACATTCCCTGGAGGCACACAGGAAAAGAGAAGCTGGCCAGAGAGCAGCAGGGATCAGGGGATGAGTGGGATGGGGATGGATTCTGTGGCTGAGGGTCAGGGACAGCCAGCAGCCCTGGAGAGAACATACCCCGTGTCTGAACTCTTTAAATAAATTCTGAGTATTGTTATTTTTTACAGAAACATTTAAACGAGGTACACTTAAGATTAATATTATCTTTTTCTTTAACATAGAGAAAAGATAGAAATGCATTAGAATGAGTTAACAGGTCAGGAGCCAGTCACGAACACTTCATTTCCCCCATTTTATATGCTACTTATCTCATGGCTTATGGTGCCTGACTTGCAGTTTTTACCATCAGTATTTTCATTCACTTTGTTGAAAACTGTCTTTTTGTAATTTCTGGTGATTTTGAGACTGCTTCATAATTAAAAATGCCAAATGATCAGACACTTTGGGATTTCAGGATCTGGTGAAGGTCATGAACCTCAGCTCCATCTACTGGAAAAAGCATTGTAAGAATGTTCTAGGGCAATTCATCGAGTTAGCTCGAAAGTAAACAAAAACTAGTTGTTTGGCTCAAACAGTCAGACGTATTTTTCTATTTGCTCTCTTAAACTCTGAGCTGGATGAAGCACATAATTTTCCATTATTAATATTTGTGTTAACACACAACATTTCACAATCAAAACAGACTATTATACCTCAGTTATTGAACAAATATGTTGTATTCAATTGATTTTTTTTTTAACCACAGGAGACAGGCTTCCAAGTCATTCCTAGAAGCCTATAGGTATAGCTACCTGATTAAAACAAATTCATTCTTGTAGATTTAATACCCTTCACTCTAACAGGCTACTAGTGTTACTATTTTCTTTTTTCTTACCCAGCTTCTGATCATATGAAACAATTGAACAGGCAGCAGAAATCAGCAGTGAAGGAATAACCTGCACCCTACAGGAAACCAGGGGATCTTCCTGGCTTGGGTAAAATAAGGGTTAGAAATTCAAATGCCCAGTTGCACTAATGAGTAGATTAGCATCAGTCAGTCAAGTACATGGACTCCCAAGTTGGCCATCATTAAACATGAATGAAATCTTAATTACGTAACTAGTATCATTAATAAATTTTTCTAAAATGTTGTGGAAGCTTCCCCATTGTCTGGGAAATATCTGTACTCTTTTATCAAAGAAGTAAACTGTAGAAATAATTTGTAACCTAACCTCCCTTGTAACTGGACTCAACTCTTTCTTTCCCTCACTGCAGACGGTCCTGTTAAACGTTTCCCTTGCTCTCTACAATCCACTCTTCAGTATTACCTTTTTGACTAACCCTCCACCAGGCTCACCGACAAACACTCAACATACATTAGCTTGTGGGATCCTCATAACCCTGTGTGGCAGAAACCATCACTCCCATTTTACAGATGAGGAAACTGAGACAAACAGCTTAAGAAAATTTCCCCAAATCCTACAAGCTTCTAAGAGTCAGAGCCAACATTTAAAGTTCAAGTCTGGGGCTTCCCTGGTGGCACAGTGGTTGAGAGTCCGCCTGCCGATGCAGGGGACACGGGTTCGTGCCCCGGTCCGGGAAGATCCCACATGCCGCTGAGCGGCTGGGCCCGTGAGCCATGGCCGCTGAGCCTGCGCGTCCGGAGCCTGTGCTCCGCAACGGGAGAGGCCACAACAGTGAGAGGCCTGCGTACCGCAAAAAAAAATAAAAATAAAGTTCAAGTCTGCTGTCTCCGGAGCCAGCGTTTGTAACTGCCAATTTACAGCCCTGCCTTCTTTATCATTCACGGCTTTTTTACAACAGGATCTCCTTTATTCGTTATTTTGATGATTATCCCATGTACAATACAATTCGTAGGATTCTGTGTTCCTCCAATTCTAAGATGCCGTTAAATTTTATCAAATTATTAATTTTAAAATTTTTGATTAGAGTAAAGCACACATAAAAATTTACAATTTTGGGGCTTCCCTGGTGGTGCAGTGGTTGAGAGTCCACCTGCCGATGCAGGGGCCGCGGGTTCGTGTCCCGGTCCGGGAGGATCCCACATGCCACGAAGAGGCTGGGCCCGTGGGCCAAGGCCGCTGGGCATGCGCGTCCGCAACGGGAGGGGCCACGACAGTGAGAGGCCCGCGTACCGCAAAAAAAAAAAAAAAATTTACAAATTTAACCACGTTTACGTAGACAGTTCAGTGGCATTAAGTGCATTCACGTTGTTGTGCAATCATCATCACCATCCATCTACAGAACTCTTTTCATCTTGCAGAACTGAAGCTGTGTACCCATTAAATATTAACTTCTCATTCCTCCCTACCCCAGCCCATGGCAACCACTATTCTATTTTCTGTCTCCATGAATTTATTTGACTACTCTAGGTACCTTATTATTTAAAGAAAGAAACAATCCCAGCTAAAACGTGTATAATAGATACCTCTTTTAAGATCGTAAGACACATCACAACTTCTGACATATTAAAATGGGAGAAAGCTCTACCTATCGGATCTAAAATTAAAGTCTGCTACAGGGTAAGCTCTGACTATTCATGCCACACCTATGCCTTCATTATTCCAAACACTCATTCCCATTCTCCCCTTCTTGCTTTGGGCTTTGCCCTTTGCCATCTTTCTTCTTTTATTTTTTCATTTTCTACATGCTTGAGAAAATACATGTAATTTGGAAGGATTGGGGTCCACGTGAGGGGACAGATAGAAATCAGTTGGACAAATATAAATAAGTTTAACTCTCCAAAAACTTACCTCCCTGGACTCACATCTAGTTTTTTATTGTCATTTTTTGGATGAAAACTGAATCTTTGTAAGGTATGTAAAGTATTTGTCATTTTGTGGCTACTTAACTTTAAGATGTCAAATATTAAGATAGAGAGCAACCCAAAACACAAATTAACAAGCCATTATGCATCCAAAGAATAAATTTAACACAATAAATAACCTCAGTTCATCCAAGTGCATATGCCATTTTATCATTCATGGAGCATCATTCATCACAAATATAATTACCGACCACCTACTAAGTGCCAAGCATTGTTCCAGGCAACACCGATACACTTTTGCTTTGTTTTAAACATAGGCAAAAATCTTTGATTCATGATGCTTCCATTCCAGTTGGAGAGAGAGAAAATACACATAAATATGGCAAATACATATTGCGTAAGAAAGTGGTGAGTTTTAGAAAAAAATAAAGCAGGGAGATATACTACGAAGAATAAATATGTGAAATTTTAGATAGGGTGGCCAGGAAAGGCCTCACTGAGAGCACAACTTTTAAAGGAGAATGCAAGAAAGCTAGCCATACAGATATCCGAGGAAAGCACTTTCCAGGCAGGGTGAACAGCCAGTGCAAAGGCCCTGAGGCCAGTTTCCCCAGCATGTTGTAGAATCAGTGAGAAATCCCATGTGCCTGAAGTGGAGTGAAAGAGGGGAAGTGCAATGAGACACTAGGTCAGAAAGCGGTGAGGAGTAAGTCCTAAAGCCCTTGCAATCCAGCAAGTGCTTTGGCTTCTCTCAGTGAGCTGTGACTATCACTGGAAGTTTCTGGAAAAGGTATGAATGACATGATTTAGGTTCAGATACCATCATCACCACTTTCAATCTTTTCCAGAAATACTGTAACAGAACAGATTGAGCACATATTAATGGAAATGTTTTGGACACAAGTGAAAAATTCAACCACAGTACTCTCAAGCTATGGCTGCCATTGGCTGCCTCGATGCTGGCTGGGAATGGGTTCCTCTACCAGCATAAGCTCCTTTCCTATTACGTGCTGAATGGTCAGGAAAACATGGAGTAAAGAAGGGGTGAGAGAGGAAGTAGAAATAGCCTAAGGAATATGCTAGGAAATGTCTGGTTTCAGAGCATGAAGCAATTCTCCAAAGAAATCAGCAAACCTGGATACTTAAATCTCTAGAGGAGAAACTTGCAGAGCAATTATAAAGTACAATAATGAGGCACTGTGTATTATAAAAAGTAAACTATCTCTAACTATCAAGCTTGCATAGCTGCACCACCACTAAAAGATGGATCGTACTGTTTGTGCCTGAAATGGGAAGGTACAATATATTGGCCGGAAAGGTAAGAAGGTCCAGCACGGGACTGGGTGGGAACATCGCTATTTGTGCCACATCACATGAAAATGCTTTAGTCGTAGGATGTACTATTAAGGTTCCCAAAGCGAACACCTTACATTTCCACCACAGACCAAAAACAGATCTTGATTCTTTCATACAATTTTCATTACCTTTTATATAAATATTGATACAATTAACTTCTAGGCTTATTCATGCATCTTCCTAAAAATTGAATATCGTTTAAATACTTACAAAATAAACACCTTTCCTACTTTCTCTTCTGAATATTTTTGTGATATTCTCTAGATTTTATGTGTTTAACACATACTAAAACCACGGTATTTACCACTATGTCCCGGGAAAGGGCAGATCTGCTGGATGCCTAGAAAGAGGCTCATTGTTCAGTGAATAAGAACACCACTTAAAGCCCAATCCACAGCTTAACTCATGCACTGGAACTGAAATGACTGCCACGACCACTAGATGGCACTTGACATCAACTACTGCTACCAACCTCCCTTGTTATTAGAAGTATCTATTCACTGCACTCCTTATTTTGAATTGCTACAGGGTCCTTTTACAGTAAATTTCCCAGTACTACCAGGAAAGCATCTATTAAGTGCAACTGTTCTTTCCCTCACAGGACTATTTGGTTTTAAGCCACAGCAGGTCATTCAAGCACAATTGAAAAGCTAGTCCACTTTTATGGGTAAAATCAGGTGACCAGCTGGCATTCATGAAATGTATACTAACAGCACTTTAAAAAAAACTATTCTGGAACTTCCCTGGTGGTACAGTGGTTAAGAATCTGCCTGCCAATGCAGGTGACAGGGGTTTGAGCCCTAGTCCAGGAAGATCCCACATGCCGCAGAGCAACTGAGCCTGTGCGCCACAACTACTAAGCCTGCGCTCTAGAGCCCGCGAGCCACAGCTACTGAGCCTGCGCGCCTAGAGCCCGTGCTCCGCAACAAAAGAAGCCACCGCAAGTAGAAGCCCGCGCACCGCAACAAAGAGTAGCCCCCACTCGCCACAGCTAGAGAAAGCCCGCACCCAGTAACGAAGGCCCAACGCAGCCAAGAATAAATTATATACATATATTAAAAAAAATTATCCTTAGGGTCAAAAGGGAATCAGTATCTCTTAAGGGATAAAATCAGGGCAAACCTATTGCCCTATGACTGTTTTTTCCTGTTCTGATCAGCTATTCTACGTTCTAAATTTTGGAATAAGCTACAGAATGTTCACCGTGCGGGAACTGTAACGAGCAGACATCTACCATTTGACTCTGCAGCCACTCGATGAGCGTTTCCGCCGTGGAGTCTGGGATCTGGCACCTCAAGCCTTCCTTCTCATCCGCTTCCATCATCTCTAACAACCCGCGCAGGTCTTCCACAAGGTGCAGAGCTCGCAAGCTTCCCATGAACGGGGAGGTGGGAGACTGGCAATCAAAAATCCCATTGGAATATTCCAGGGCCTTAGAACCTAGGTTTAAAAAAAAAAAAAAAATCATGGAGAGAGCAATTTATGTTGGATAATATACCAAAGCTGAAGGTGGCAAGCAAGTCTAGTCACAGTAAGGAATGACCAAACAAGGAACAGGGAAAAGAGAATTCAATCACGTAAACCTCTCCAAGGCACAGTCGTTTGGTGAAATAATAAAAACCATGCAATTGATGATAAATACCAATGATCAAATATCTAACAGGGGGGCCAGCTGTGTGGAGTAGTACGAGTATGGTAGGCTTTGGGGTAAGATGTGCTGACCTCAAGGAAACAAGGGCTAAGATAAGGTAGCAGATCAGTTTGGGTGGAGCCATGTATTCCCCAAAATACAAATTTTAGAAACCATAAGCTCTAAATGCCCTGTAAATAAGTTGCACATTGAGGTGGAAATTGCATAGCATAATCTCAAAGGTAAGAGGGCCAGCTCCCAGTTAACTGATCAGAATTTAATCTCTGAAGAACTTCAATAACTTACATGTGTACATTTGTATATGCATGTGCATGTGTGTATAAACATTCCCCCCCACGATTTTGTTTGCAGCCTACTATCAAATGCTCTTGATAACATCAGCTTGAAAACGTAGTTTTACAGCCCTTTTTGTTTTCTATTACTTATTAGAGAAAACATTCTACTACTTAAATCCATACAACTGGCCCACAGCCCACTCTGAAAGCACCCATATACACCTCTTCATCTCTTTGATTTTTATTTTCTGGTCTATCAGATATACATACCATCAAATATACATACTAACTTTCTACTTAAATTTCAACAGTTATGATATTTAGGCCATCACCTCACAAATCTGAAGGTCTTACGACTGATGAAACTTGTGAGCCAATGTGTAAGTTCTCTCTCCACTTGGCCAGTTCTCACAATGGGGAAAGGAATTCTCTTTCAGCTGGTTCATTCCATTGATATTCCTAATACTGGACCACAAGATTTGAACCAAACATCTACCAAATTGTGTTGATGGTGACCACTGATATGCACAGTGGTAAACGCTAATGGAGCCACATAACTGTCTCAATCAACCCCCTCAGGAAACCCTGTAAAGTTGAGATGAGAACTCAGAAAAAATAGAGGAGAGTACGTCAAGAGGAAGGAAGAACAGAAAAGCATCAAAACCCAGACAGACTATAATGTCCTATTCCAGCAGTTTTAAGTATTAGGATCATCTGATGATATCATTAAAAAACACACGAGGGCTTCCCTGGTGGCGCAGTGGTTGAGAGTCCGCCTGCCGATGCAGGGGACACGGGTTCGTGCCCCGGTCCGGGAAGATCCCACATGCCGCGGAGCGGCTGGGCCCGTGAGTCATGGCCGCTGAGCCTGCGCGTCCGGAGCCTGTGCTCCGCAACGGGGAGGGGCCACAGCAGTGAGAGGCCCGCATACCACAAAAAAAAAAAAAC
>NW_020176571.1:21753000-21804954 GCF_003031525.2 Neophocaena asiaeorientalis asiaeorientalis | reverse complement strand
AAAAAAAAAAAAAAAAAAAAAAAAAAAAAACACACACGAGCCCATGGTAACCCTCTGTTCTGTTCAGTCTCCATCACAAAACAAGGTGGGGAGAGGGGAGAGATATGTATTCAGAAAAATTCCCCAAATGTTTGTAGTCAGTTCTCCTCCTCTCCCTCTTACCTCAGCTGGAGAAATACTGATGGTAATTTCAAAATATAAATCCAGGTCCTACCCACAAAGCTTTGACTGACTCAGTCTGAGGTGGGAGCTGGGGAATCTGGATTTTCTTAATAACTCTAATGTTGGTCCTGAAGCCCTGCCAGGGCTGAGGAACAAATACACCAATCTAGTGGAATATGTAAAATGTAATCCCTCAACTACTGTTCCAGAAATACCACTCTCCTTGACTAGAGGTTCACTAAAAGTGTAAGGTTACACGTAACCTCTGGTAAGAGCCTAGAATCGGTTCTCGTTGTTATATTTTCTGAAACTGTGACAGAGTAAATGGTTGAATAGTCCTTCAACTATTTAAAAGCATATATCATATAAAACAGATAAACAACAAGGACCTACTGTATAGCACGGGGAACTATATTCGATATCCTGTAATAATTGTAATGAAAATGAATCTGAAAAAAGAATATATATATGTATAACTGAATCACTTTGCTGTACACCTGAAACTAACACTGCAAGTCAACTGTATTTCAATTTTTTAAAAGGAAGTTAAAACAGAAAAAAAAATTTTTAATTAAAAAAATAAAAGCATATATTTGGTTGGCCAAAAAGTTCGTTCGGGTTTTCTGTACGATGGCTCTAATAGCACTTAGTTGTCCTTAACTTCGAAACAACTTTGTTAGATTGCATGTGACAGCTGTCATATCAGCGTGCATTGAATAAAAACATCAAAATTAGTGAACTTTTGTGTAGCCATTGAAGATGGAAGGAAAAAAAGTAACATTTTCCGCATATTATGCTTTATTATTTCAAGAAAGGTAAAAACACAACTGAAACGCAAAAAAAAAGATTTGTGCAGTGTATGGAGAAGGTGCCGTGACTATTAGAAGGCGTCAAAAGTGGTTTCCGAAGTTTCGTGCTGGAGATTTCTTGCTGGACGATGCTCCACGGTCGGGCAGACCAGTTGAAGTTGACAGTGATCAAATCGAGACATTAATTGAGAACAACCAACGTTATACCACGTGGGAGACAGCCGACATACTCAGAATATCCAAACCAAGCACTGAAAATCATTGTGAACTGCTTTGATGTTTGGGTTCCACATAAGTTAAGCAAAAAAACCCTTCTTGACCATATTTCCACATGCGATTCTCTACTTAAACATAATGGAAACGTTCCATTTTTGAAACATATTGTGACGGGCGATGAAAAGTGGATACTGTACAATAATGTGGAACAGAAGAGATCGTGGGGCAAGCGAAATGAACCAGCACCAACCAACACCAAAGGCCGGTCTTCAACCAAAGAAGGTGATATTGTGTATACGGTGGGATTGGAAGGGAGGCCTCTATTATGAGCTCCTTCTGGAAAACCAAACGATTAATTCCAGCAAGTACTGCTCCCAATTAGACCAACTGAAAGCAGCACTCGACGAAAAGCATCCGGAGTTAGTCAACAGAAAACGCATGAGCTTCCATCAGGATAACGCAAGACCGCATGTTTCTTTGACGACCAGGCAAAAACTGTTACAGCTTGGCTGGGAAGTTCTGATTCATCTGCCGTATTCACCAGACATTGCATCTTCAGATTTCCATTTATTTTGATCTTTACAAAATTCTCTTAACGGAAAAAATTTCAATTCCCTGGCAGACTGTAAAAGGCACCTGGAACCGTTCTTTGCTCAAAAAAATTAAAAGTTTTGTGAAGACGGAATTATGGAGTTGCCTGAAAAATGGCAGAAGGTAGTGGAACAGAAGGGTGAATATGCTGTCCAATAAAGTTCTTGGTGAAAATGAAAAATGTGTCTTTTATTTTTACTTAAAAACTGAAGGAACATTTTGGCCAACCCAATATTATGCCCTGAGCAAGAATACACTTTTCTAGGTTAAACATAACCAGTTCCTTAGTTTGTTAAACTCTTCACCTTCACGCTTACCTTCTCTAGGTAAGTTTTCGTTTGCCAATGACACTTTGAAAATAATATTCTAAGAATCGAATACAGTACTCAAGGTGTGGTCTAATCTACAAAAGAGGTCCAATTGAAGTTGGGTCTCCAGGACACAGAAGTATAACAAAGGAGGTCAGACCCCACATGACACTCCCCTGACGAGAAGAACCTTCTGAAGAGGAAAATACCTTTGATTTCTTCAAACCACCGAAGCAGAGTAGAGTCCAATTTGTGACCAGAAAAGCGAAGGAGCTGGGGCCAGGACAACTATATCCTGACGCTGGTAGCCGGTAGAGACCAACTGTACCCTGACCCCGACCACCAGGTGTGTGCAAGACAAGCCCACCCGAAGCCCATTCAGACATCTCCTCGTTGTAATTGGTTCCTAAACACATGAAAGTCCTCCTCCTGAGACAAAACACAAAATATGACATGAGACCTTAGGTAGCCACCACTCCTGGGGGACTGCGAGGGAGTGAAAAGGGCTCATCCACTAGTCAGTCCCCTCAGTTATGTTGAGAAAACAAGGAGATGATAGTCGACTGCTTTTGCTCAGCTTCTATAATAGAGAATTGCTGAAGATTTTTTAAAAAGAAGATGATCAGATTGGCATTTTGGAAAAAAGATTTTGGTGGTCTGGAAAAGGATGGACTAGAGCAGGAAAGCAAGAGTGTCAGGGACATCAAGTGAGAGGGTTATTTAGATAAAGCAAGACAATGGTAGCACAGACAAGACAGATTTTAGAGAGGAGGGAATGGGAGAATCTGGTAGGAGGTAGAATTGATAGAATTTGATTAACTAAGTGGGGGAACATGTGGGAAGTGTCTAGCATGACTTAAACTTCTGTTTTAGGAAACTGTACGATGGAGGACTATGAAATTAGCCAAGACAAAGACAACTAGAGCGGCTTCTGAGGAAAGATAATGAGCTCAATGGGTTTTTTTGTTGTTGTTTGTTTTAATTTTTTATTGGAGTATAGTTGATTTACAATGTTGGGTTAGTTTCAGGTGTACGGCAAAGCGAATCAGTTATACATATACACATAATGAGCTTAATGTTTTAAATGATGACACTGATGTGTCTACAGGACATTTCAGGGGAGTACCTGGTTGGCTGGTAGAGATAGGGACCTGAAGAATATCAAAGAATTGGAAAAATAAATAGATGTGAGAGTCATTGGTGGAAAAGTGAATGTGGAATTCAAGGGAAAAGATCAAAACACTCCTGGATACTGGGTAGAGCAGTATCCCTCCAAGTGCAGTCCACAGATTATCTGGACGAGAATCACCTTTATCCTGGATTAGAAGCCCAGGATGGTACTAGAATTTTTGACATTTTAAAATAAAATTTAAGAATAATTCTGGCAAAAATTGGAGAAGAGGGACAAAGATGAAACCATGGGGAACCTAAAGGCATTGGAGAGAGACAATAAATGAAAATATGAAAGTGGAGAGGTAATAAAAGAGTTGTAATAAAAAAGTCAAGAGAGCAAGGTAAACGTCATGATTGCGTCTTTTAGAGGATGCAGATTACCTGCTATAATACCGTCCATCTGCTCCAACGCCGCAGCCAACATGTCACTTGCATCACTCATCATTCTGCTATTTGTCAAGGGCAAATTCCAACCTAGAGCTCAAAAAATAATGATGTTATCATTACATCCTTAAATGACACATGCTTCCTGGCAGGTTTGATAATTCAGCATCAAATTATAACTCCACCTAGCAGTCAAATACAGAGAATTTGTGAAGTATTAGAGCTGAATTAAATGAATCACTTAACAAACTATGACCATTCATCTGCCTACTGTACTGCAGGACCACATGCTATAACTGATCAGTTAATAAAATAAGTACAATACAGTTCTTGCACCCACGGTGTTTAAACTCCAGTAGGATGGTTTCCGCGCTGTACTCTGTAGAGCTCTGGGTCTCTGTGAGGTCATCAGAGGTGGCTGTGGAACTCTGCTCAGGGCCATGAGGGATGCTACATAGATAAGACTTGTTCTTTCTGCACCAGCCCCACCTCATCTCTGCTCTCTCAATTTTGCCTTTAATTTTTTTTTTTTTTCCCGCAATAGGGAATTACTGTAAGATCTGTCTAAGAAAATGGTTCAGGAACATATATAATAAGCACATACACATCTACTGGTATTTTGCAACATAACAATAGCTATCATGTACTGAGTGCCTACAGTGGTTCCGACACATTAATATAAATTATCCACAATTCTTTATCATGAGAGGAACCCTATAAAATGCATAAATTCCTCTTCATTTTATAAATTAGATCAAAGATGTTTGTTATACTTACAGCAAGTAAGTATAACAAAAACCAGTTTACAAAAACCAGTTTTTAAACTAGGTCTGTCTGATTTCCACTATAATATTAAATTTTTGTTTCTCTGATCCTATCTCACAGATAGGTTTAGGCTGAAATTGTGTCACAATCTACTCACTCTTTTACCAGTTTAAAAATAAAATGAAATTATCCTTGCAAAAAATTGGGTCATTAACAGGAAAAAGGTAAATTATGTGATTTTCAATATTAATTAATACATTTCAGTTACCAGCTAAGCACCCACATAAATTCTCCCAACAGGCCTGAGTAAGGCTCTTGCTACTTTGCAGATACTGTGGTGTAGCAAACACCTGGAAAATAAAGGATATGTTGCTTAAAAGAAACCTTTGCCCTCTGTTTCCAAGTAACCAGGTCTTACCACTTTATTTTTGCAAACATATTTACAGTTCTGATAAACAGCTGCTTAGATCAGTTCTCTACTGTGCATTCACTCTAATAAAATGCCATTTAATCATTGTGAAACCTTACTTTGATTTTATAGTATTCACAGATTTCATCTCAGAATTTCCCAGAACTTTACTCCCTTCAGAAGGTATAAAATATCACTACCATTTTATGTAGAAATACTACAGCATAAAAATACCCAAGGCACGCATTTACAGTCACCCAGAAATCAGGGGGTTAATAAGCTGGGTTATGAACCTAGGATTTCTCAAAAATCTACTTGCACGTTTAGCTAGTGCACAGTCCAGAGAGGTGGGGTACAAATTTAATGATCACGCTTCAGGGTGGAAACCATGAAAATTGAGAACACAAAGGATTAAGCCAAAGAGTGTATGGTCCTTGAATTTTATATCATTAAGTGGCTTACATTCCGTTTCATTTTAAAAGATGAACTTCAAAGAGCTCTAGATAGTATCTAGATAGATACTATATATATATATAAAAGAGAGACAGACACATGCCGGGCTCAGCTATAAACATGGGGAATGCTGATAAAATAAAATAATGCTCACTTTAGAAAAGCTCTCATCACCTCACTAACTTAGAAAAACAAATATTCGTCTTTGTTGGCAACTATAATTTGTGTAGAGCAGGAACACTTTTCCAAGAAAGACAGGTAATTATCTATTTCTTCTCTATTCTGTTAAATGTACCTTTCAAATTCTATGACGTGGAGATATGAGAACTTAGGCCATGCTTTTCAAAATGGTGGTGAAGAACCAATTTTTAAAAAAATTTCCAGTTTGTTAGAGACCAAGTCTTTGTTTAATATAATAAAATACGACAACAACATTAAAGTGTTATAAAAGTTTATAAATGCTTACTCTCAATCTCTATGCTTATCACATAGCAGCCTACATGTAACAGTAAGGACAAGACACACAGTAAACACAATTAATAAATATGTATGTAATATGGCAAAGGTGGTAGGTGCTAAAGGAGAAAAATCGAGCAGTTATCCTCAGGAGATCAGAGGGTCAGGAATTTGGAGAGGTTTGCAAATTAAACAGGGTGGTCAGGAAGAATGACAGATTCAAAGACTTCTTTAATCAATTAAAATTAGTTAAATATACGTGGTAGTTCAGTGGTATTCCAAGTGTAGAATTCTTACAAATTGATTTAAAAAATGGGAGAGGTGAAGTCACGAACAGACATATAACAGAAGAGGAAACACTTTCAGCCAACAAAAATATGAAGAGATGTTTAATGTTATTAATAGTCAAGAAATTTAAGATAACTATGTGATACCATTTTACACCCAGTCAGCTGGCAAAGATTGGAGAGCACCAAGTACTGTAAAAGGAGGTGAATGCACAGAATCTCTTACAGAATGGTAATGGGAATGTAAAATGGGCTAAAATTAAACATTTACATTCATTTTCAATCTAGCAATATTTACCCCAAGGTATATAACCATGAGCAATACACAAATGTTCACAGTAGGACTTGTCACAAGGACAAAAACATGAAAACAACCCAAATGTCCACCAATGTGAGAGGAGATGAATAAACTGGTATATTTACACAATGTAACTGCATACAGTTTTCAAAATAAACTAAAACAATGCACGTGTAGTTTGGACAAATCTATGCAATATAAAGGCAAATAAAAAAGTAAGTCTCTGGTTAATTCAGCAAGACTTTTTATAAAGTTAAAAACAATTAAATACAAATATATAAATACACACACATATATTAGCAATACATATAGATTCAATATAACTATACAAAAAGAAAAGAGGGAACGATAATACACAATTCAGGATGATGGCTGCCTTAAGCCAGGGACGTAGAGGGACAGAATGGGAAAAAGGGTTGCAAAGTTAAATGAAGGTTACTGTCAAGTTTTTGAATTAGGGATGGACTCAAAAGTTATTATTACACTATTAAAAATGACAAAATGGGAATTCCAGTTCTGATAATAGTGGAATAGATTGTATTGGACTTACTGTCCCACAAATAGCAATACAAAACACTGGATGACATATAAAACAATTTTAAAGAAATTGGAGAGTGAGCAAAAGTAGGTAGAAACTATGAGGAATTCAGCTCTTGAGTAAAGGGAACCATAATGAGTGATATTCACATTTATACATCTTTTCACTTGTGGGCACTCCCCCGTCCACATGATGCAGAGTGGTTAGGGCTTATGAAAAAAATCACAGTCTTAATGGCTCGGTGGATAAAAGGGGGTAAAGTTCTTACCTTATGCACAAAGGTGTTTAATACTAATTCATAGCAGGCTGTGATAAGAATATATAATATAATCCATTAAAACTATAAAATAAAAAGACAAAGTAAAAAGCCAATTGAGTTGATGAAATAGACTACTAATAAAATCCTCATTTAATCCAAAAGAAGGCAGTAAAGGTGGAACAATGAAGAGACGGGAGAAAAAGAAATCAAATGGCAAATGGTAGATAAACTCAATCATATAATTTATCATTACATTAAATATAAATGGAATAAACATTAATAAAAGCCAGAGATTGTCAGACTGGTTAAATCCAAAGACACAGTAAGCCTGGGAAAGGAGGAATGGCTATATTAATATAAGAAAAATGACTTCCAATCAAGAAGTATTACTAGAAAGAAAGAGGGGTATTTTATAATGATAAGAGTCAATTCATCAGGAACTCCTAACAATCACAAATGTTTTTACAACTAATAACAGAGCTTCAAATGACATGAGGCAAAATCTGACACAATTAAGGGAGAATTACACAAATTCTGTCCATTTATATTTAACGTAATTGTTGATATGGTTGGATTTAAGTCTACTGCCCTGCCATTGTTTTCCTGTTTGTCCCATCTTTCATTTGTTCCTCCTTTTCAACCTTCTTTTAGGATGACAGACAAGGCAGGAAAAAATTCAGGAAATAATACAGATGTTAGCAACACTATCAACTGTCTTGACCTAATTGAATTTATAGAACAAAACATCCAAATGCAGGGACTTCCCCAGTGGTCCAGTGGTTAAGAATCCACCTTCCAATGCGGGGGACATGGGTTCGATCCCTGGTTGGGGAACTAAGATTCCACATGCCGCAGGGCAACTAAGCCCACGCTCTAGAGCCTGCAAGCCACAACTAGAGAGAAGCCCGCGTGCTGCAACTAAGACCCAACGCAGCTAAATAAATAAACAAATATTTTTTAAAAATCCAAATGCAGAACATACATTCTTTTCAATCCACCTGTTATATTCACCAGGACAGGCCATGCATGTATACAAGGCCACAAAATAAGTCTCAATAAATTCGAAATGGGCATTAAAGGACTATATAGAAGAGTAAGAACAGCAACCTGAAGTGGTAAAGCACTAATGCTAAGAATAGAGCTTCCATATTTATTAAAAGTCTGACTTGCCCATGGCTTAAGCTACTTTAGAGGCAGCCTCGCTTCGTGAGCATCTGTGTTAATAAGGCAATGTCAATTTTCATGCCTGGGTCAAAGTATTTTTAAAGGCTAAATAAAAGGGTTCAGAAAATCCCATGCTCTATAAAGATTTCCCTATATCCTCAGAAACATTTCTGAGAGGAAGATTCCCCTGCGCATTCTCACATACTTAATATCGACACAATGGAATATTACTCTAATACAATGGAAGAGTACGCCACAATGAAAAAGACTGATACATATAACATTATGTTGAACCAAAGAAGTCAGGCATAAATGACTACGTACTATGTGATTCCTTTCATGCGAAATCCAAAAATAGGTAAACTATGGTGACAGAAAGTAGGAATTACTTGCAGGAAGTGGTGAATGACTGAAGGAGATACTGGGGACTTTCTGTTCAATATCCTGATGGAGGTGTTGGTTATACAAGTTTATACATTTACCAAGACTCATCAAATACATTTAAGATGTGTTCATTTCACTGTATGTTTCACCTCAAATTTTAAAAATTAGGATTCAAAACGGTTGTTAGAAATAAAACAATATTTTTAAAGGAACCAAATTAAAAAATGGATGAATATAAGTAGGCTATACATGGCCTTATAATGATAATATATCATGAATAAAGGATAATGAGTAATCCAATTATATGCACCTAAGATCCAAAATAAAACTCAGAATAACCAGTTTCTTTTGTTCTAATTCTTTGCTTACCCAGAAAGCTAATGATTACAATTTCATCTTTTAGGTGGTCAAAACCATTTAGGAAGTAAAAACTTTATCATCCGATAATTCTCACACAATACCAGATTTATTTCTGGATTGTAAATAGCTACAGTGGCTTGAAGGAAAAGGCACCAGAAAATACAACTACCAACAACAACAAAGGAATGGGGTTTGCAAGATTGTAGTTCAAACTGGAGAAACCCCTGATTTGTTTCAGACATCAGCTCTGCTTGCAAGAGTCCTCAGTTTAGTGGTTTCCTATTCAGATGGTTTAAGAAAAAGAAGTTAAGAAAAGCCTTGGAAAAGCAGTCTCCTGGAGATAACATTCATATTTTATAGTATGGGTTTTAAAAAAAAATGTAAAAGCATATTTTGATATATTTCAAGCTTGGCCAGGATCCATTTAGAGCAGATTTGAATAAGGTAAAATACCAGGGAATGTTTCAGCAATGGGTGTGGTGGCTGAAGCATTGGCAAAAAACCATACTTTTTACAGGGTTGCTGACTAACTGATGTTTCAGGTCAGGCCTGCTGCCCAGTCTCTCTGGAAGGAAGGGAAGGAAAGGAGGGAAAGAAGGAAGGAAGGGAGGGACGGAGGGAGGAAGGAAGGAAGGTTGTAAGAAAATTAGAAAGTCTGTTTCTAAACTTTGGTGAGAATGACATTTGTCCTAACTTTCTCAGCTTTCCTTAGGTAAAATGTTTTAAGTTTGAAAAAGAACTTCGAATTCCATGCTCAGAGATGGATACTAAGAGGCTTAAAAGTTGAAATCCCTTCAGTGAAAGAATGTTTACACACGTTCAGCTAGGCTGGTGGAGCATCGAGTTATTACTTGGTCATTATGAAAACAAAACAGTTTCATATAAATTACCCACAGATCTCTCACCAATTTTTCCCCCAAGATGCTCACTAGGGATGTCAATCATTACGAGATGACTTCGCATGTAGGCAGCGATACAATCTCAGCAAAGCAATGTCTTGAAAATTGCAGTAGGAAGGACTGTGGAGTGGTGCTCAAGGTGTGGGGCCTGATCCGCAGCAGCCTCAGCATCCCCTGTGAGCTGGCTCAGATGTAAATCCTTGGGCCAAGATCTACTGAGTCAGAAAGTCTAGAGACAGGGTTTGAACGAGCTGCCACAGGATTCTGACACGCACTCGGTCACTGTGCTAGAGCACAAGAGGCCCTCTTTCCTCTCCGGACAGCGAGCCCCACCCAGAGGAGTTGCGAACTGCCTACCAAGGGAAACAAGGGCACAGCTCCTCTCCCCAGCTCCTGCTTCTACTTTTGATCTAAAAATAACAGCTCTGAAGAAGCAATTCAGGTTTTAACCTGAAAAAAAATCTCTCCCTTTAAACTTCAACTACTCAGTCATTATGTCTGGAACTTTTTAATATTCTTATGCAATCCTCCTTGCTTTCTGGTTCTCTGCTATGTATCTGTCATCACGTATTTCCTCCTCCACACTGTATTAGTCCAAATCCCTTCACCTGCAGTCTTCTCTAACATCCCTAGAAAATTAATTCAGAATCACCTGAAAAGGGCAACATGGTAAGACATCGGGGTCGAGGGGGCAGGGGAAGTGTTGAAAAGAGTGGGGATGTTGGCAGCAGGGGTGACATCTGATGTCACAACACACATGTAAAAAGTTTGTCAAGCTGTAAAAATAAGTATAATATTGATGCTATAACTGGAAATTTGAACACCATGTATTTGACAATATTAAGGAATTATTTTAATGTTTATGTAATAATAGAGAGGAGCAAAATATTAATGGATGAAACGGTATGACACCTGGAATTTGCTTTAAAATAATAAAGGAGAAGGGAATAAGAGTAAAGATATAGATGAAACAAGATTAGCCGTGATTTGATAACTGTTGAGATGAGGGATAAGTACATAGGGTAACACTATACTATTCTGTCTACATTTTTATATATTTGAGATTTTCCATAGTAAAATATTTAAACTTTTCCATCCATATCTTCAGACAATAGGATTTGCAAACACCCTTGACCCTGATATAATTGGCTTAAATATTTTATTTTTCTATCATAACCTCAAGCATACCAAGGGCTCACAAATATTTACAAACCAAATAAGAAAGTACTTGTTATCTTAACCACCTGCATAAACACAAACATACGCTCAGAAAATGGAAGAGCCTCTCACAGAGAGATGTAAGGCAGAGCATAAAAGAGGGCATGTTAATGACTGTGTATTAGAAAGAGTTACTTCTGCTCACAGAAATGAAGAGCCACAAAAGATGGTTAAATATTCAAATAAATGAAGCAGCAAGGAAAATAGGCTAAAATAAAAGGAAACAAACCTTTTGGCTCTATGCTATTGTTATGTAGGAATGATAACAAGAAGGGAGTTGATTTTTTTTTTAACATCTTTATTGGAGTATAATTGCTTTACAATGGTGTGTTAGTTTCTGCTTTACAACAAAATGAATCAGTTATATATATACATATGTTCCCATATCTCTTCCCTCTTGCGTCTCCCTCCCTCCCACCCTCCCTATCCCACCCCTCCAGGCGATCACAGAGCACCGAGCTGATCTCCCTGTGCTATGCGGCTGCTTCCCACTAGCTATCTACCTTACATCTGGTAGTGTATATATGTCCATGCCTCTCTCTTGCTTTGTCACAGCTGTGACAAAGGGAGTTGATTTTTAAAGTTCATCACAATAAGCCAAGATCTTTTACTTCTTGAATAAAAGGATGTTGCTGCTATTTGAAAAACTGATGTGTATTAAATGTCAGTAAATCTGAAGATCTAGCGATAAATGGAAAGGATGGCCCATTTCCCTCTAACTACTATTATTAGCTATTATGATGACTGCACAAAATTATGGATTTGCCCAAGGTCACTCGAGAAGTAAGATTTCAGTCCAAAACCCAAGGATGCCTCTCACTCAATTCAACAGGTATTTATCAAACAGCTATTATGCCCTGACCAGGACCACCAACTTTGACCAGGACCACCTATCTCATATGCTTCTAGTCCCAATTATACACCACCCCCAGGACACCCACCCCTGCCTGCCTCTCACACTGCACAGCATACCCTTCTCTGAACACACCCTGCTCTCTTACCTCTGTGTTGTCACTTCTCTCCTTGTACCACCCCTTCTAAGCCCGGGGACACACAGTTTCAAGACAGCTCAGGCATCCTTTCCATCCATCCACACACTTTCAAGACAGCTCAGGCATCCTTGGGCCCTCCCGGAGCATCCTGAGTATGACTTCATGAGACCCTTAATCTTACAGTATCTGTCTCCTTGACTGCGCTGTGAGCCCCTTGATAATAGAGACTGTATTTCTGATCTCTGCATCCCCAGTGTCTCATGTGGTGGACATCAAATGCTTGCAGCACAAATGCATATACCCCGGGAGCTCCTCAAACATGCACACTGTCTTGTCATAACTATTCTTGCTCCTATACTCCCTGTTTTGGCAAACAGTGTGAGCTTCCTCTTAGCTGCACAGGCCAGAAACCTATCTTCTCACCTTAACTTTTAAGATAAATTTGATCACTGCTATCACCCTTGCGAGCTACAATCTCATAAAATGAATTTTCATGCTCTTCAAGAGGTTGGTGAACCAAATTCACTGTGCTACTCTGGAATGATGTTATTACTCCTATGAGTTTGCAAACTTAGTTCCCAATATGATGCAGAAGCATCAGGGGGCCTGAGCACGTTTCAACTTCTAATTTTTCTAACCTACTCTAACCTCTTCTTTTTAGGTCTTATAACCTGAGGACTCATCTCTCTCCTATTTTCCCACCCAGGGCTACCAACCTAGTCTTCGTTGGCTAAGAGATAAGCAGTTCTGGGATAATGTGAGACCCAGAATTGCACCCCTAAGGAGGGCAAGGCTGGGTAACAGCTCCTCTAAGCTCTGAAAGGGAGGGAATGGGCAAGGTGCCTATATATAAGCACCCTCTAAAGGAGTATGTTATAAACCCCTAAGATTAAAAGGTAGTGAAAAAGTTTAGTAGACTATAATCAACATTTATTTTAATAAAATAGAAGACATCAGAACATCTCACAAGAAATAAAAGTATTATTTGTGAAACTTTTGATTTGGTTTTATGTATATACCTGCCTGCAACAAATACTGACTGAAGGCCTACCATGTGCCAGGTCCTGGAGGCAGAACAGTGGAAAAGACAAGCAAAAAAGGCAAATCACTCTGCCTTTAGGGAGCTGACATTCCAGTTGTTTCAGCGCACACATGCGCACTCGTGCATGCGTGCACGCGTGTATGTGTGTGTGTGTGTGCGTCTGTAGGGACATGCATGCATATGGACTGCATCATGATGTAAGAAAGTGTATCTTACACTGGGTCAAAAACATCTGAAAATTACTTCTTTCTCTAAAGTGGTGCTATTTAAAACATGGTCTATGGGGCTTCCCTGGTGGCGCAGTGGTTGAGAGTCCGCCTGCCGATGCAGGGGACACGGGTTCGTGCCCTGGTCCGGGAAGATCCCACATGCCGCGGAGCGGCTGGGCTCATGAGCCATGGCCGCTGAGCCTGCGCGTCCGGAGCCTGTGCTCCGCAACGGGAGAGGCCGCAACAGTGAGAGGCCCGCGTACCGCAAAAAAAAAAAAAGAAAAAAAAAAACAAAACATGGCCTATGAACTGCTGCTAGTTCACCAACTGTTATTGGTCTACTATGAGATAAGTACAGAAATTGAGAATAAGCATTCAGAAAATTTTATAGCAACTTGACCTTCTGTGATATCCAATTACATGACAATTTTGCTGCCAAACCCAACTATTTTACAATTGAATTTTACAAAAAAGAATCCATGATGGATTGGAATAAGAAAAAAAAAAACAAAAAAACCAAAAAACCTAGTCCTTCACCAGAGATGGCTGGAGAAGCACTGCTCTGGAGGACACACTGGGTGGGGTTCTGGGGAACAGGTGCGTACATGGTACTTTAATTGGGAACTGCCGCCACGGAGCACAGACAGAAGGGGTGACACATGCGCAAGAGAACCCCAACAAGTGGGGAGTACAGTTCAGGTTTATTCTTTTTCCATACATGTCAAATGATGACAATAATTAAATGAAAAGGAGAAACGTGTTAGCACTGACAATGATGATATGTGGCTAAATTCAGAAGAAGTGAAACAAAAAAACATTCGTATTAAATTAACATCAATGGCAGTCACACACAGGCATACCTCATTTTAATTTGCTTCACTTTACCGTGCTTCACAGATAGCAGTAGCTTTGTATTTTTTTTACAAATTGAAGGTTTGTGACACCCCAGTGTCGAGCAAGTCTATCAGCGCCATTTTTCCAACGGCATTTGCTCACTTCGTGTTTCTGTGTAACATTTTGGTAATTCTAGCAATATTTCGAAACTTTTCTAATGATTGTTGTATTTGTTATGATGATCTGTGATCAGTGATCTCTGATGTTACTACTGCAGTTTGCTGTGGGGCACCATGAACAGCATCCGTATAAGATGGAGAACTTAACAGATAAATGTTGTGCGTGTTCTGATTGCTCCACTGACTGGCCTTTCCCCCGTCTCTCTCTCCTCGTTGGGCCTCCCTGTTTCCTGAGACACAACAATATTGGAATCAGGCCAGTTAATAACCCTACAGTGACCTCTAAGTGTTCATGAAAAGAAGAGTTGCACATCTCTCACTTTAAATCAAAAGCTAGAAATGAGCTCAGTGAGGAAGGCATGTTGAAAGCGGAGGTAGGCTGAAAGCTAGGCCTCTTGTGCCAAACAGTTAGCCAAGTTGCGAATGCAAAGGAAAACTTCCTAAAGGAAATTAAAAGTGCTACTCCAGTGAACACGTGATGATAAGAAAGTGAAACAGCCTTATTGCTGATATGGAGAAAGTTGCAGTGGTCTGGATAGAAGATCAAACCAGCCACAACATTCCCTTAAGCCAAAGCCTCATCCAGAGCATGACCCTAACTCTCTTCAGTTCTATGAAGGCTGAGAGAGGTGAGGAAGCTGCAGAATTTCAGTCTGAAGTTAGCGGAGGCTGAAGGAAAGAAGCCCTCTCTATAACATAAGGGCGCAAGGAGAAGCAGCAAGTGCTGATGTAGAAGCTGCAGCAAGTTATCCAGAAGATCTAGCTCAGATGATTCGTGAAGGCGGCTGCACGAAACAACAGATTTTCACTGTAGACCAAACAGCCTTCTATTGGGAGAGATGCCATCGAGGCGTTACATTGCTAAAGAGGAGAAGTCATTGCCTGGCTTCAAAGCTTCAAATAACAGACTGACTCTCTTTTTAGGTGCTAAAGCAGTTGGTGACTTTAAGTGGAAGCTAATGTCCATCTACCATTCTGAAAATCCTAGGGTCCGTCAGAATTATGCTCATATCAACTCTGCCTGGGCTCATTCCATGAAACAACAAAGTCTGTGACAGCACATCTACGTACGGCATAGTTTACTGAATATTCTAAGCTCACTCTTGAGATCTACTGCTCAGAAAAAAAGATTCCTTTCGAAATATTACTGTTCACTGACAGTGCACCTCGTCACCCAAGAACTCCGATGGAGATGTACAATGATGTACAACATTAATGAGATTAATGTTGTTTTCATGTCTGCTAACACAGCACCCATTCTGCAGCCCACGGATCAAGGAGTCATTTTGACTTTCAAGTCTTATTATTTAAGAAATACATTTCCTAAGGCTATAGCCGCCATAGGTAGTGATCCCTCTGGTGGATCTGGGCAAAGTAAATTGAAAACCTTCTGGAAAATATTCACCATTCAAGATGCTATTAAGAACATTTGTGATTCATGGAAAGAGATCAAAATATCAACATTCAGAGGAGTTTGGAAGAATTTGATTTCAACCCTCCTGGATGACTTTGAGGGATTCAAGACTTCAGTGGAGGATGTAACTGCAGATGTGGTGGAAACAGCAAGAGAACCAGAGTTAGGAGTGGAGCCTGAAGATGTGACCAAATTGCTGCAATCTCATGAGAAAACTTGAAGGGATGAGGTGTTGCTTCTTTTGGTTTAGAAAATAAGTGGCTTCTTGAGATGGAATCTGCTCCTGGTGAAGATGTTGTGAAGATTGTTGAAATGACAACAAAGAATTCAGAATATTACATAAACTGAGTTGACAAAGCGGTGGCAGCGTCTGGGAGAATTGACCCCAGTTTCAAAAAACAGTTCTACTGTGGGGCTTCCCTGGTGGCGCAGTGGTTGAGAGTCCGCCTGCCGATGCAGGGGACACGGGTTCGTGCCCCGGTCCGGGAAGATCCCACATGCCGCGGAGCGGCTGGGCCCGTGAGCCATGGCCGCTGAGCCTGCGCGTCCGGAGCCTGTGCTCCGCAACGGGAGAGGCCACAACAGTGAGAGGCCCGCGTACCGCAAAAACAAAAACAAACAAAAAAGTTCTACTGTGGGTAAAATGCTATCAAACAGCATTGCATGCTACAGAGAAATCACTTATGAAAGGAAGAGACAATTGATGTGGCAAACTTCATTGTTGTCTTATTTTCAGAAACTGCCACGGCCTCCCAGCCTTCCCCACCCACCACCCTGATCAGTCAGCAGCCACCAGCATCTCACTGAGGCAAGAGCCTCCACCAGTACAAACATTACGACTCCCTGAAGGCTCAGATGACAGCATTTTTTAGCAATAAAGTGTTTTTTAATGAAGGTATGTACACTGTGTTTTTTTAGACATAATACTATTACACACTTGACAGACTACTGTCTACTACACTATACCATAGTGTAAACATAACTCTTACATGCACTGGGAAACCAAAACATTCCTGTGACTCACCTTTTTTCCAATATCTGCTTTAATGAAGTGATCTGGAGCCGAACTCGCAATACCTCAAATGTATACCTGTAAGGAACTACTTACATGTCTAACTACAATGCATCACAGCAGCAAAACACATATAATTTCTGATCTTCTCTGTTTTAATACAGCAATAAAAGCTATGATATTTTGCACTAAAATTTCATAGTTTGTCATTCACACACCATGGCCCAAAGCACACTGTATTTTAAAACGGAAGAATATTACTAGCATACCACACTGACTGGGAAGAGTGGTAAAAATTGTGGGCTAGGGAAGAGTTTTCTACAGAAATAAGACTAGAATAACTTTAAAGACTAAACTGTTTGTCTAGTAGGTAATTCCTATTGGTTTCTATTTCAACTGAGTGTCAGTTACACTCTTGGCTGTACAGTAAGTGGAATGTCAACATTTTATAGCATACATGCCTCTGGCCATAATCAGCAGTACAGATATGTATGTCTTCAGCTGTTGCAGAAAAAGAGAATGAAAACCAGACCCCTGAAATTATACAGTTGAAAGTACAAAATATATTCTCAACATTGTTATTCACTCTTAAGATATTTAAAGACATATGGAAACTTTGTACAATTAATGAGGACTGAGCCAAGTAATAATAGGTAATATAATGCTTTTCAAGTTATTACTATTTCAGGTCTGTGTGAGTAGCATTAACTGCTGCGGTGGGAAACTGCTCAAGGGAAGGATAATGAGAATCAGGAAAGCAAGGCCAAAATTTATTTCCCAGCCCAAAGGGTTGGCAAACTACAGCCCATAAGCCAAATCTGGCCCGCTGCCTGTTTTTGTAAATAAAGTTTCACTGGAACACAGTCACACTCATTTGTTCATGTAATCATCTAGGCAGCTTTCATGCTACAGCAGCAGATTTGAACAGTTATAACCACAAAGCCTCAAATATTTACTATCTGGCCCTTTGGAGGAAAAGTTTGCCGACCTCTGCCCCAAACCCTTTCCTGTTTGCTCATTTTCCCATTGATTGAACAATATTTACTGAGAACCTATAACATATCAGGCACTATTCTAAGTGATGAGGGTATAGCAGTAAAGGAAAAGAAAGAAAATGGAAAAGGAAAAGAAGTAAATAAAAAGTCGTTGCTCTGATGAAGCATACATTCTAATGGCAAGAAGCCATAAACAAATAAATATTTTAAACATATAGTAAATCAGATGGTGAGAACTAATTTAGGAAAAACAAAGCAGGGAAAGGGGATAAAGATAACATTAGCTTACTATGTATCAGGCGCTGTTTTAAGTGCTTTTCGTGTATTAATTCATTAAATCTTCACAATAACCCTACTGACATGATACTAGGTGATAAAACTGAGGCACAGAAAGGGCACCCGAGTCATACAGCTCTAGAAGATGGATTTGAAACCAGAGCCCATGATCTTAATTGTACATTCTGCTGGCTCTTTGTGCAAAATGGGAATGGCAGGGAGTTACCATTTTAATATAATCGGCGAAGGCCCCACCGATAAAATGACATTGAACAAAGCCCTGAAAAAAGGTGAGAGAGAAAATCATGTGACTATACAGGAAGAACTTCCAGGTAGCAACAACAGCCAGTGCAAAGGCCCTGAGGAAGGAGAGTTTCGTGTATTTGGTATTTAAGGCCCAGGTGGGGAAAGGGAGACTGAGAAGGGGAATTTACATAGAGGGAAATGCACAGAGCTTAACTATATGGTTTGATGAGTTCTGACGAATGCACATACCTATGTAACACACCCCCTAACAAGGTATCAACATTCCTATCACCTTGTCTACATCTTGATGGAAAAGCTAACAGAATTTGATACAGTGTTTAGGAAAAAGAAAGGACTCAAGCCCGTGGCCTAATCAATAGAAAGATGGAGTGGCCATTTACTGAGGCGACTAACCGTCCACTCCCAACCCAAGCATGACAAGCACTCCCTCCATCCACCACAGGAAGGAAGCAAGAAGAACTATAAAATTATCATCCACTGAGAGTCATCCCCACCATCCTTTACGCTAAAGCCTAAGGAAGTACCTGTATCTTGTACATGAAAGCTGTATGTCATGGCAGACTACCCACGGAAAATCCACAACCACAGCATCAAGTACTCCCATAGCATTTTTTTTTTAACCTCTGTTGCCAGGTACCACATGGAGCCATTGGTTATCTCTACTAGACGCTATATTTAGCTAAAGAAAAGGGATGTCTCTGGCAGGTAGGCTCACCTGACTAGGTCCGTGGAATGTTGTCTCTACCAGACTAAGCTTTTTAAGAATTAAGATCCCGCTCTTAATGATTTCTTGCCAAGCTTAGCTCAGGACATATACTCAGTACAGGTTTGATGAATAACCAATTGCTTGTATCCATCAACACAAAGTTATTCATTAATCACCACCAAATGTGCTATAGAGTATTGCATATTAAAGAACAGTATGCTAATGGACTTGTTTGGCTCCTTTCTGTCTTAGATCATCAACCTAGATTTTTGTTTTCATTTTAATAAAAGTTCTGGCAACCCACAGCTTTCAGGAGAAAAGGAATGGGGGAGACAGAGAAGAAAAGTGAAGTAAAATATGTTCAATTGTCTTAACAGGAATTTGAAAGCTCGCTTTCACCACAGCTATATGCTGAATGCCTAGTGTTGGCATAACCAATGTAACCAGGATTTTCCATACTTTATCCGGTAGGACTAGTGCTTCAAAATGACATGGCTAATCCATACATTCATTCGTACACACATATACATGTTGATTCAAAGGACATTTATCATTCACCCACCATGTGCCAGTAAATATTCTAGGCACTGACGAACTTTCATTCAAGTGACCATCCCCAATTTCTACCTTTGCTTTCCAACAAAGTCCACCTCGTGGACCTGGTTAGGTGAGCCTATGTGCCAGAGACATGCCTTTTCCCTAGCCAACTTCAGCAAACTTGGATATTCTAAGTGACTGAGGTACACATTCTACTTAACGTAGTGTTTGCTTGAGCTTAAAAACAAGGCAAAGGAATAATATACTTGTATATACATAAAAAAATATACATTTTTACTATGTCCTCATCAAAATATACTATTTTTACATAATATATTGATAAAAGTACATATAGCATTTGTATATTTGTATAAGTATGAAACTATACTTTTTTACTATGTAAAAGTATACTTTCTACGTTTTTGCTGTTTATACCATGTGTATTGAATGTCTTGGAATTATCTTAATCTCAGGATGCCTTCAAGTCCTGCCTTCTGTCAAATAGTAATACAGCATGAAATATGTATTTCTCCCTGTGAAACTCCTTGCTGTGTCTCGATTTCGTTGCACCGAGCACTGCTAGAGGAAGCTGGGTTGGCTCCACTTCAAATGCCTGCTATCTAATCTCGAATGGGCGCTTAATGTTACTTAACTTTTATTCATCATTATTTCCCTCCCTATCACACTCCTCATAATGGCTGTCTCTAAAAATTCCTACTAAACTCTCCCCTAGTCTATTCCTATTCCTGCCCACCCTTCATCTCAGTAGATTACTTCATACCCTACCTTACTGAGAATCCCAGGGAACTCTCCTCTATCTAAAATTTCTGTATATACTTACTTGCCTGTTCCCGGCTCTTAACCCTCTGTCATGGGAAAACTCTCCACCGTGTTCTTGATACCATCCCAACCTCTTCCATATTCACCCCCTCATTCTCTCACACCTTCAATCTTTTCTATTCATCTGTTTCCTTCCACTCCACAATAAACATGTTAAAAACCTTCTAGACCTAAAAATCCCACCCAAAAAACAAACGAACAACTCTCAAATTCTTTCTGTCACCCTTCGTAAGTTACAGATCTACCTCTGACTCTTCACAATTGTCCCAGGCCTTCCTCTGCTTAGAGACAGTCAACAGCTCAAGTTTCTGTAAATAAAAAGAAACCAGCCAGAGACAGAACTTCTGGGGTAGATATCTATGTTTTAAAGGAAAGCTGAGATGGTTGATAGCCTTACTGATATATTTATTTCTTATTTAGTAGAAATTTTATAATATTCCACTTCATCTTAACAGTAAAGATTACTAGGCCCATTCACACACAGTCAGAAAGGGCCTTTGACCTTGGTCTCCTTCCACATTGCTACAGGCTCATAGACATACAGACGATGATGATGCCATGCAGTATCTAAACAGCCCTAAATTCTGCTTCTTGCAGGGATGGGTAGTTTTATTAGCAGATTGCTGATATTATAGAATATGCCTAAGAAGAGACAAAGCCTGACTCATTTAGTAGAGAGAGGAGAAAAGCTCCCATTCGTCCTGGTCTCCTAGGCTAGGAGAAATGAAAAACAGGTTGTGTCTCAATGCCCAGAAGCCTAACAAGGTACATACCAGTGACATTAACATATAACATGCTTGGGAACGGGGGGAGGAGCAAGTTTAAAAATACAGATAGGGGCATACAAGTGTGACAGGAGCCAGGGGTCTACAGAGGGAGAGGCTTGGCAGATACCTCCATCTTCCAGAAACCGGGAAACGCCCTGAGGAGAAAAGGAAGACATCCTTCAGCTCAAGAAACTACATATCCAAAGGAATCACTAGACAGTGTCAGAATGACCTGCCAGAAAATTCAGCTGTAAACTCCTGGAATAAACAGTCAGCCCAAAGCACTGGAGAGCTGTGAGTGTCAAAACCACTCAGCTAAACAAGGCTTATGTGGCAAATAAAGGCTATGCATGAGTGGTGTAACCAAAACAAGTGTCAAGTAAAAACACACTACAGATCAACATGTTACAGGATTTTAAATCCTCCGAACGTGGAATGGGTTAGATGTTTTACAGGTCATGGACTTGGGTGGAAAGGGCGTGGCCGAAGCCCCCTTATTAAAGGTGCCGCTCTCATATCTGTTTTCATTTATCTAACACTTTCTGGCCTAATGACTCGTGGAATATGAATGAGAGAGTGCACTGTTAACTGCAGAAGCAACATTGCCGACACTAAGGTGCTCTGTTGGGTACCGAAAAAGGGTGAAAATTCAGCTAATTTACAGATTTTCTTTGGTGATTTAAGGAAGATTCCAAAATAAGTATAGCTAGATTGCTAAGGCTCATTTGTATCAAAGCTCAACTATAAGTGCGGTTCCTCAGATTGTGACCTCATTCGGAGAGGGGGTCTTTACAGACATAACGAAGTTAAAATGGGATCATTCAGGTGGGCCCTATTCCATTCTGACCGGCATCCTCATAAAAAGGGGAACTTTGGACTGACAGATGTGCATAGATGGAAGATGATGTGAAAACACAAGGAGAAGACGGTCATCTACAAGCCAAGGAGAGAAACATCGAACAGATCCTGTCCTCAGAAACCTCCAACCCTGCCAAACTCTGATTTTGGACTTTCAGCCTGCAGAACGGTGAGAATAAATTTCTGTTGTTTACGTCATCCAGTTTGGAGTACTCTGTCATGGCAGCCCTAGCGAACTATCACAGGTGGTGAGGCCTAGGATGAGGTGCTAGGCTGTGACAGCAGCAGATTGACCATCTGCCAGGGATAAGGGGACCCATGATTACAAAGGTACAGGGCACCCTAGGAGGCAGAGTTTAGAGCTCAGCTGGCCTGAAAGGCCCAGCTACAGCTCTGTATAGAAGATTGAGTTTTCTAAGGCCGTGATGTGCTGGCCATGTTATGCTCTTTTCAGTAACAACATTCAACAACCGCCCTTATGATCCAGTAATGAATATGATACACTAATTCAATTAGATACAGCATATTCAGCAATTGCCATGTCATAACAAACACTTACAAAATGACTGCTTGCTCCCAGATTCAAATTCTTTTCCTACTGAGAGACCCAGCAATGACCTGCAGGCAGCGTCCATTAGTCGTTTGAAATTACAACAGTATCAAGTATGCATGGTTGTTTTTCATACTTTCTTATACTCCCCCCCAAATAAGATTTAGGCACTCCCATACATCTGAAAAAAGACAAACACCCCCTGAATATTCAACACTGACTTTAAAAACAAGAAACAAAACTGCCCCCAAATCAAAAGCAAAATTATCATAATACGTAATATGTCTTCAGTGTTTGTTCAGGGAGAGGTCTATGCTAGGATCCTGGCAGAGGACACGTGGATATATAACATGTACATCAAAGCAACCTAGGACTGAGGAATAGTTCTGTACCAACAATGAAACTGCTTAATAAAACATTCAATTTAGATTTGTATTAAGATGACTCATGCCCAGCAAGAATTAGGTCTCCTCCCATCTCTTCTGCTGCCAGCTCCTAAATACTTCAAGTCATTTTCACAAGAGCAAACACATCGTATGAAAGAATGCCACGCCTCTCTGATGAATTGGAGGCCCTCCTCCACACAGGAAAACCACAGTAGTCTTGGGGCTTTACGTGTTCAGTTTCAAACTTAGACGCAAGCTGACAGCGACATTCTAGATTGTAAATCACTCCTGATCTTCAACTATGAGATGAGGCTTCTGATCAGGCAGCACAGATGTAACCATGCTGGCTTAGAAAGACATGTACGTGTTATCCTGGTCACGCAAAGAACAATTTCTATAGCTCCGCGGTAAAAGCCTTTTCATATTTACAATTCTTATTAAGTCACTGGGCTATCAGGAATTTCCAGAAGTTGTCCAATATTCTGCTTCTAAATACGACAAGCAGACCTATTTTAATTTGGAGGTGAACCAACTGACATCTTCAAGTCAGGGTCATCATTCTGGCTGTGCAGGTTGTGTCCTGTACAGGATGCCCTGCCCTGGTAAGTGGAGGCTGAAATCCAGCCTGTTTCAGCCCAGGTGCTGCATCTCCCTTGAGGGCCACCATTTTCTAATGGCACAAAAGCTGTCTAAGGAGCAGTGTCACATTCACCTTCTCTGTGGATACCCTTGGGATACAGGTCTGTAATCACCTCAGCAAAGAGCAGTGGTTTTATGCTTAGTTCAGGAAGTAACACAGTCAGTGGGACTGGAGTTTAAAGAATAAAGGGGAGTGGCTCAAAATGAGGAGACGTTGGCTGGGGCCATGTCATGCAGAGGGATGACATTGAAGGGTCTTAAGCATAGCGATGACCTGATACAATTTGTGTTTCTAAAAAAAAGTCTCTCTGGCTTCTGTGTAGATAATGAATCAGAAGGAGCCAGAGAAGGTGTGGGAAGGTCCACGTGAGAACTGGTGATGATGATCACGTGATGACAGTGACGTGGACAAGCTATACTGGGAGATGGAATTGATGGGACTTTGTGAATGATTAGATGCAGGCTTAAGTGTGAGACGGAAGGAATAATGTCCCAGATCACGTCCAGCCTATGACACAAAAAATTGGGCAGGGGATGACGCCGTTTATAAAGACCACTACAGGAGGAGCAAGTTTGAGGGGTTAAGGTCATGAGTTCAGTTTTAGAGTTGAGATTTCTATAAAGCAGTGGATGAATAGTCTAGTAAATGCTGGTCCTCAAATATGATACAATTTCAATCAGGGTTTTGGAAGTACTCTGGGCATATGATGAATACACGTTTATAGTTATCAAATTATTCTCTATGACCACATTCCTGACCCCGCCCCCAGGGTATTTTTGGTTTGATCAGTTGCTCTGAGTGTAAAGAAATCTCAGAAGAAAGAGGGGAAAAGACGGCCCAAGTGGTAGGCATTCTAGGCCACATAACATGTTGATGGCCATCTCCTTATCCATCTTGCCCCTGGGATTTCTTCCAGTCTTCATCCGTGGATTCTTGATAAATCAAGACACCAAATTCATTAACAGCAGTGAGCCTCGGGGTGTGGTTCCCAGACCAGGCAGCATCAGCAGAAGTTGGGAACTTAAATGAAAATTCTCAGGCCCCAGCCCAGACCCACGAAATCAGAAACGCTGAGGGTGGGCCTCGGCAACCTATACTTTAACAAATCCTCCAAGTGATTCTAATGCACATTCAAGTTTAAGGACCACTGACAGGAATTAATCAGGTTTCTTTCACGTGTTGCTTCCTTATTTTCATAATTCTTTTTTCCTGTTAAAATTTCCTTGGCACTCCAAAATCATAGTCAACATCTAACTAAGTAAGGCTCCTTCCCCAGGTGATGCCATCTCCCTTTTGGGTTGCACACTATCTCCCTCAAGGTGCCTGGACACCCAGTTTTGTCTCCACTAACCTGAATCCTACCCACATCCTTGAGTCAACTGTGGGTGGCACTGCCCTCCGGCTCTGAGCTCCCTCACTTCATTCCATCTGGACCACTTGGAATGCGGCCTTGTGTTATAAGCTATGTTAGCACCTTCCCAACAGGATCCTACCTTTTATGTGAGTTCACCATAGTGTGTCTAATATAGAGAGAAAATCCAATCAAATCTAAACGGCTGTTCTGGATCAGTGTTTCTCAAGGTGGAGTCTACTGGCAAGTGTATGTTGAGAGGACAGATTCTAAGCCCCAACTCTAGTCTATTAAACTAGAAACTTCCGAGGACAGGAAACTGCATCTTCAATGCACATTGAAATTCCATCACCCCTGCTGTAGATGAGATTCATCTTGTTAACTACAAACTTAGATGAATTGCTTCTTGAACACAAAACACTTACCTAAGACCTGAGCTAAAATAAAACAAAATGACAAGAGCTTATCTTGTTCCTAACCTGTGGTCTACATCTTAAATGTATCCTGCAGACTGTAAAGTTTTAAAACAATGGTATCACACTTTGCCCTCTACAAATACTGTGGGATAATTTCTTATCAGGTGTCTTCCCCAGCCTACACTTATGGAATTGACTTTTCAGCCCCAATGAATTTTATCTTTTTATTGTCAGTCCAGATACTCGGGCCATTTAGAAGATATCCTTTTCATCTATTTCTCTTAGAAGTATTTATTTGGAAATTGTTAATGTGTACCTTAGCTTCAACAGAATGTAAACATAGAATTTTAGGTATAAAAAGAAAATACCAAAATACCTGCCAAAAGGCAAAAGACATTATTTATAATTAGTGACACATCTTTCCACAGCCAAAAATATTTCCCGGCTTTAGTTATGAAAGTTAAACTTACTCTCCCACAACCAGCTGCCCCACCAACCTCCTCCCATCAAGTGGGTACATGAGTTCCATCCTTGTCCCCCCCCAACACACCCCCAAAATGCCTGCAGACAGACAGATCCACTGTCAAAATAGTTACTACAAAGCAGGTTACATAACAGAAGCAGAAGAAAGAGAGAAGTGATTTTTAATACCATTGCAAGAGAAGTAGCCATGAAACAGAAGAGAAAATGACAAGCTCTTTCCTAGAATTAGCACTGGGCCTTTCTCAAAACAATTTGTCTTCATCTTTATTTTGTCAAAGACATCTAAATCCTTTTTTAAAAATTGCACTAATTCAATTTTCACCAGCCCTTTCTAAACTGAGCTGTGTAATGGAAAAACAGACAGACACCCCCCCCCCCACATACATATACATCTGAAGTCTACAAAAATTACTAGCCTTGGGTGGTTCTAATGTATGCTTATATAACTTCCATTTTCAAAAAATTGCCAAATTCCATTTCTGAGATGCATTTTAAGAGGATAATTTTAATAGATGTTCATGGCTCATTCTGGCTAGCAGGAAAATGGTTTTTTTAAATTGATATATAATTTAAATAAAGCAAAAGTCATCCTTTTTAGGTATACAATTCAATGAGTTTTTTAAAAAATTACATAATCATTAACTTTTTAAATTTTTATTTTTTATTGAAGTATAGTTGCTTTACAATGTTTCAGGTGTACAGCAAACTAATTCAGTTATATATATGCGTGTGTATTAGTTTTCAGATTCTTTTCCATTATTAAAAAATATTGAATATAGTTCCTTGTGCTATACAGTAGGACCCTGTTGTTTTTCTATTTTATATATATATTAGTGTGTATCTATTAATCCCAAACTCCTAATTTATCCCTCCTTCACCCCCTTTCCCCTTTAGTAACCATAGGTTTGTTTTCTGTGTCTGTGAGTCTATTTCTGTTTTGTAAATAAGTTCCTTTGTATCATCTTTTTAGATTCAACATATAAGTGATATCATAGGATATTTGTCTTTGTCTGTCTTACTCCACTTTAGTATGATAATCTCTAGGTCCATCCATGTTGCTACAAATGGCATTATTTCATTGTTTTTAATGGCTGAATAATAGTCCGTTGTATATATATACCACATCTTCTTTACCCATTCATCTGTCGATGGACATCTAGGTTGCTTCCATGTCTTGGCTATTGTAAACAGTGCTGCTATGAACATCGGGGTGCATGTATTTTTTTCGCAATTCAATGAGTTTTGATAAATGTACACGATCGTGTAATTACCACCAAAACAATGTTGAGCTGTGCTGCCTAGTAGAGTTGCCACATGTGGCTACCGAGCCCTTGAAATGTGCCTGGTCCAAGATCAGATGTTCCGAGGTGTAAAATACACACCAGACTTCAAAGACTTGGTTTAAAAAAATGCAAAAGATCTAGGGACTTCCCTAGCGGTCCAGTGGTTAAGACTTCGCCTTCCAGTGCAGGAGATGTGGGTTAAGTCACTGGTCAGGGAGCTAAGATCCCACATGCCTTGCAGCCAAAACACCAAAACATAAAACAGAAGCAATACTGTAACAAATTCAATAAAGACTTTAAAAATGTTCCACATCAAAAAAAATCTTTAAAAAGAATGTAAAAATCTTACTAATATGTGGTGCAATTATAATATTTTCCATATATTGGGTTAAATATAATACAGATTAAATAATTCTAGCTGTTTCTTTTTCCTTTTTTAATGTACCTATTAGAAAATTAAAAGTTAAAAGTTACTGGCTTGCATTTCTGGCTCAAATTACATTTTTGGTGGACAATGCTGATATAGATTATTTCTATCCCCCAAAGAGCACCCTCTGGTCCCCTTACAACAGATATCATTTCCCTGCTCCCAGCTTCTGGCAACCACTGCTCTGATTTCCATCCCTAAAGTTTTGCTTTTAAAAGGATTTCCTCTCTTTGTCTTGTATCTTCTAATTTTCCATAATCATCTTGTACTGTTTTTATAGCTCTCTTAAAAAGCTATTTTTAACATTAAAAGATTTGAAGAAGTCTTGCCTGAGCATTTCCTACAATTTTCATTAACCAATGTCATTTTCATTAACCAATGTCATTTTCATTAACCAGTTCCAAAGCTGGTAGGCCACCACAAGTGCATTCTGGGTAACAAACTGCCTTCCAGAAGGAGATGTGCACAAGTGGTTCATAACTAAATGGAGACCACTGTGCAGACATACAACAGTATCCGTTCACAGATGCTGCCGGAGATCTGAGCCAGAGGTGGGGAACCTCCCCCATAGCTTAACTGAGCCAGAGGTGGGGAACCTCCCCCATAGCTTAACTGTGTTCAGCCTCAGGGGAGTGGAGAGAAGCTACATCTGTGCTAAGAAAGGGTTGGACAGAAATATAAGGCACTGAATCCGTAAACCCTTTAAAGGTGGGAGGGAGAGCAGGACAGGAGGCTTTGGCCGCAGGCAGTATCTACTGGTGGGAACTCTGTGGTGGCTGATGAAAATGGCCAGAGAGATGCAGACAGACATCCAGTCCACATCCCACCGCACCCCCGGCTCACTTGTTCCCATTCTGCTTTTCTTCTGATCCCCTTCTAATTAAACTGAAGTTAACTATTATAATTGGCATTCACATTTCCTGCTCCTATTCACGTTCAGGCTTCATTCACTCTTCAGACACTTTCCACCATCTTCCTGATTTTCCAGAATATAAGAACAACACTGGAGGCCAGCTCCTATCTGCCTCTGAACTCTTCTCCAGTCCTTCTAGATAATCAACCTTGAACTCATCTCCTCAGATTTCCAATCCCTGGCTCCCACCTTCACCCCTTTCCTTTGCAATCCCCTAGAGAATGTGAACAAAGGTCTTTGCATTTTGAGCATTTTACTGCTAGTCCTTTAAGGAAAGGTAGCAAAATGCTAACGAGGTAACTAAAAGCACCTGTGGAGTCTACATCCTCCCCATCCTTTCCCAAAAATTTCTTGCGGAAAATTTCTTCCACCAAGGAAACCGTCTACCCAATTTAGAATGGTATCAAAGGGAGAACAACGGTTGGCCTCAACAATTTGCATCTATGTCATCTGAACATCCAGATGGGATGACAGTCATTTCACCAATGCTTAGCCCCAAAAAGATCCCCTTCTGGGTATTTCCACCCCAACTGGAAAATACACTAGAAGTGGAAAAGTTTCCAGTGTGGCTCCCTTGTAAGTTACACACTGGGAAAGGATGGCTCCCTATGACCACCAGAATCCCAGACAGGTTAGCAGATCTGGCACCCTGCTGGAGGATGCAGACACCACCTAGAATGACAGGGACCAGCCCTGCCCTTCTGGAGGCTCCAACCAGTGAGGGGAGACATTCAGATAACCATAACGCAAGTATAGTTATTAAACGCACACATGATTTTAATACACGATCAGAGTTGGCAACGGGTCTGTATTTTAAATTTTAAAATAAAATAAAAACACTTTTCCCAGAGGGGCAATGCCAGTAAAAGAGGAGGTTGTTGCAGATTCTTCGGTGATGCAATGAAAATAAACCAACTGCCGTGCATCCCACACATATAATCTCCAATCATTAGAAAAGCTCTGCAAAGAAGACGTCATTATCGCTATTTTATGGATTAAGCAAATTCAGGTTGAAAATGACTTTGCTGCTGCTAGAAGTGGCCTGGAACTTGATAGAGCACTCAAATGGAAAGCATGCAGTTGTTTATTAAAAAAAAAAACTGAAAACTACAGGACATATTTTAACAGAGAGATAGGAAAGGATTATAGGTTCTCTGTATTTGGTGTTGCACAAGGCACTGTCAGTCTTGGCCTGAAGTAGGTATGAGCCTTGACATTAAGAAATAAAACAAGAAAAGTTATATGCTTTTGTTTGGCAATTGTACAAACGATTTGCACTGAGTTCTCACTCAATGAAAAAAGAAACTGATTCCATCGTGTAATAGCCTGGCCACAGGACCGTGGGGAATTCAATCAAGCCCCGAATGAGGTTAATACCTGCAATGCCTACTGCAAAGGGATGTTGTAAAGACTAAATGAGACAATCTATACACAGGCTATTATACTGTCTGCGATTTTTCAAATTACTTCAACATGAACAAGTTAGCAAAGGTGATAAATATTATTATTATTTTTTTTTTTTTTCAGTACTAGGGCCTCTCACTGCTGTGGCCTCTCCCGTTGCGGAGCACAGGCTCCGGACGCGCAGGCTCACGGGCCCAGCCGCTCCGCGGCATGTGGGATCTTCCCGGACCGGGGCACGAACCCGTGTCCCCTGCATCGGCAGGCGGACTCTCAACTACTGCGCCACCGGGGAAGCCTGGTGATAATTATTTTTAACCTGTACTCTGGGGCAGTCAGCATTTGAATGACTAATCAAAAGCTCATATAAACAGAAAATCCAGCCAACTATGTTTCTCACAGCATAATGGCTGCCGTACATGATTTTTCATTGATCAAATGATGTTCACAATGGGCTCTAAGTATTGTACAAATATTCCCTCTCTTGCATAAACTGAATATAAGACTCTATCCAACCCAGCTGTCTAAACCTTTCAAAATGGTACCCTCAGCTAAAGATTCCCACTAGTCCTATTTCTAGACACTTTGGAGGAAATTTTATCAGCTGATCCTGACATGAAAGTTAGCTAAATCCTGATAGATTAGCTAGAGGATTGTTCCATCTGCCTCTAACAAAACTTTTCTTTCACAGTGCTATCCAAATGCACAAGAGGACAGACCACGGGACCTTCCAGAGCAGCTGTGTCCAATAGAACTTTTACAGTGATGGAAAAGTTTTGTCTGCCCTGTGCAACAAGGTAGCCACTAGTTACAGGTAGTCACTTAGCACTTGAAATGTGGTTAGAACGACTGAAGAACCATTTTTTAAAATTTAATTTTAATTGTTGCACGTGGCTAGCGGCTACCCCGCTGGGCAGCACAATTCTGGAGCTTACAAAACAACACTATAAAGTTTTTATGCTTGTTTGCCATTATATGCTGTGTGTGTGGCAGAATTCAACCTGTGAGTTTCTTTCATACTGGGTGAAGTTGGGGGAAAGGAAACGTATAGTTCTCATCTACTGTTCCTTGCTGATTAACCATATTCACCAGTGATGTAGAAACAAATCAGCTGAGGCTGGTCCCCAGCAGCAGCAACCTAGCTCCAGAGGGCCTCTGGACTCTGGAGGCAGATCTGGGTAATATGAACTGCACAAGTTAAGACTGGGATGAAAACACACAACTCAGAGGACTGTCATGAAAATTAAATGACCGAACATGTGAAAGCACCATTTAACTTTGCTCACACCAAAACACTATTTTCACCACCATCCTCCTTTAATTAAGTACATGAGCTTTGATAAGGCTTTGTCTGTTTGGGAATGAACATATAGAGCATAGGAAATTATACCTGTCCTTTCCCTAATCCCCAAGATAAACACTGCAAATATTTCAGCTAAGAAATTGGTTTGGAAAAAGGATGTCTTTGTCAACAATAATTGTTGCAAAGCAAAATAAACCATGGATACTTCCTCTTTTCCAAAGAGCATCACCTGTAGTCCATTTACCATGTTTTTTTTTCCCTAAATTTCTTTCACTTTGGCAAAATTCACATAACACAAAATTTACCATCTTAACAGTTTTTAAGTGTGCAGTTCAGTGGTATTAAGTAAATTTATATTTATATTGGTTTTTGTCTCCAAAGGTAAAACAATATATTAATATGTAAAATCATATTATAGCAGCACAAGATAAATAAACATCAAATTCAGGATCGCAATCATGGGAGAAGCGGGGAAAAAAGGGGATCAGGGAAGGGATATAAAGGGACTTAAGTTTTATCTAAAATGTTTTATTTCTTTTCAAAAAAATAATGGATCAAATATGGCAAAATATAAGACTTGACCAAACTGAGTTATAAGTATATAGGTGTGTGTTACATCATTTACTATATTTTTATGTATTCTTTTTAAATTTTTTTATTTTGACCTAATTTTAGACTTACAAGAGAAGTCACAAACACATTATCCATATATTTTCACCCCACTCCCCCTAATGTTAATATCTTATGCAATCATACTACAATAATCAGACCAGAAAATTAACTTTGTACAATACCATTAACTAAAATAAAGAACATAGTGAAGTCTCCCTAGGTTTTCCACTAATGTCCTTTTCCTATTCTTATAATCCTATCCAGAATCCCACAGTGCATTTAGTTGTCATTTCTCTTTAGTCTTCTTCAGTTTGTGACAGTTATTGTCTCATTATTAGGCTGTGATTATACATTTTGGGCAAGACCACCATAAAAATGACATTGTGTCCTCAGTGTATCATATGACAGGGTTCATGACATCTTTTTATATTGTTAAAATACTTCATAATTTCAAAAAGTGAAAAACAAGTAGCTATATTAGTCTGGGTTTGCCAGAGAAACAGAACCAAGAGTACACATATGAATGTGTGTATATACATATACACACACACACACACACACACACACACACATATACAAAAATGAATGAGAAAAGAGGTTTATTGTAAGGAATTGGCTCATGCAATTACAGAGGCTGAAAAGTCCCAAGATCTAGCCTCTGCAAGCTGGCGACCCAGGAGAGCCAATAGTGTAGCTCCAGTCCAAGTCCAATGGCCTGAGAACCTGAGAACTGATGATGTAAATTCCAGTCTGAGTCCAAAGGCAGGAGAAAACTAACGTCCCAGCTCAAAGACAGTCAGGGAAGATAGAGCAAATTCTCCCTTACTCAGCTTTTTGTTCTATTCAGGTTTCAAAGGATTGGAGGAAGCCCTCCCACACCAGGGAGGGCAATCTGCCTTAGTCAGTCCACCAATTCAAATGTTAATTTCATCTAGAAGCATCCTCACAGACACCAGAATAATGTTGAACCAAATATCTGGGTACCCTGTGGCCTAGTCAAGTTAACACGCAAAATTAACCATAACAGTAGCTTAATTTCTAAGTGAGAAACTTCCCACTCTATTTATTTAGGCTCCAAATCCCATCAAGTCAAATGGATTTGAGGAAGTGTTCCAATTTTCAAAACTTCCATTACTACTGGCTTCAGTTCTAAAACGTTGTAAATTCACAACATACTATCATTTTTGAAAACTCAAGAGCTTTATTATAGATGATTTTGCTTCAAGAGAAGAGGTAATGATGAGCCAGCTATACTATTTAGATAATATACCTGTGATCCAAGAAAAGCTAGCCCACCAAGTCAAAATAAGGCCCTAGGAAAGAAATTAACACAAGGGGTATTGTTAAGGAGGACCTCAAATCCCCTGATCTGTTATTAGATGTAAAAGCTAAGTTATCTTTTAGAATTGAATGCGCTCCTCAGCATGGCCTCCTAAAGATGGCGTGTGTTTTTGCTATTTCAATGTTGCTTTAGGAAAAAAATATCTGAACAAATTATGTAATATATATCAAACAATTAACAGTGATTATCCTTTTTCTGGGGCAGGAGAAAAGGTGAGTTTCAGGGACTTTCACTACTTGAGCTGTATTTAAAATGAAATATATATGTATACATATGTACATACACACACACACACACACACACACACACACACAGAGCAAATATACAGAGAAACGGCAGTATGGTACAAATAAATAAAATTTGAAGTTTTCTCTGAGGCTTCCCCTGTGTGAAGCTCTTTTACCTTCAGGATCACTCTAAACGTTAGAAGTTTAGGCTGAGAAATAGTTCCTTCCTACTTAAATATTTATGTTTAGTCCCATTTCCATGGGTAACGGTATGGCATACAGCTTCCCTCTGACCTTCACTACAGCTGCATGGGAAGAAAGCTACTCATGAATCCTGTTCTAGGCTCCCACTGCTCTGTGAGGAGGTCACAGAGTTTTCATGAAAAGCCAGAGCACAGGGATCCAGATCTCCTTATGCCAAAGAGGAAGCTGAATATTTACTTTAAATCTCATTTTAGCCTGCCCCAGATGTGGCCATTGTTTTGGGCCGGTTCTTCCGACCACTTACTTAGAACACACTGTTCCACTCAAAGGAGTTTCTTTAAAGGAACCAGAATACAAATTTGATTTTGGCCTAAGTCAACTCTCCCAAGAATCTTTCAGGGAGGAGGTGGGCAGGGAATATAACTGCTCATGCCTTGGTTCCTTTGTCTGTAAAACAGAGCAACTAACGATACGTAACAGATTGGGGTGCTGTGAAGATTAAACAATAAGCACATATAAAGTGCTTAAAATAGGACCTGGCATGTAGTAAGTGGCCAATAAATGCTAGGGAGCATAGCATGTTGCTCCTGACCTACACCCGCTGGGATTAATCTAGAACCCCAATCACTCGTGGGGTTTGTGGCAGTCTGTGGCCACTTGCCAGGTGGCCTCTGTTGGGTACACATGGTGTCTCCCCAACTCCAACTCTGCCTATTTCTTATATCAGGACATCATAACTCCTGAAACAGACTCACCTAAAACAATCTTATTTAACAGAACCTAGAAATTTAACTGGTACAACAGCAAAAAACCTGAGAGTCGTAGAAAACTTTAAATGTAATCTTGTTAAATGGAAACAAAGACAGAAAAATATTTGAAAAAGATCTTTACGCAACTGACAGATTCCAATGAGTTGAGGTTCTTTTAAGTTGCACCAGTGTTTCTTGGCTTTTTCCTTTTTTGGATGTGTGTGTTTGTGTGTGTGTTGAAATCCATGCTTCTTTTTGGATAAACATAAAAACCGTATGGTTTCTTTTAATACTGTTTGAAACTTGAAATTTTAAAAAAAGTGACCAAAAGCATATCTAAGCAATGTTAATTTAAGAACATGCTTTTCCAACATTGTAAATCAACTACACTCCAAGGAAAAAAACTTTTTTAAAAAAAAGAACATGCTTTTTCCAAGTACACACACACTTCATTCCTTGGAAACTCGAGTGGAAGCCCTACTCCCTTCCTGAGAATCACTGAATTGACGGAAAAACAGTACCCCATAGCCCCACAGTTTAGACCAGGCTGGCAGTGGCTGTAACTACATTTGCCAAGATGATTTTGCTCTTAGAAAAGGTTATTTTTTGTTTAGTCTCTGCAACTGACAGCCTTCAATCCTACACGACCCACATTTGTCCTCAGAATTTGCACATTTGGAAACAGAAAATGAACCATTTACTTCCCCGCCTACAAAGTACCCACTGAGACCTGACCGATCCCACATAATTCCACGATGCCATTGGGAAGGGAAGGGTAGACTGGGAGGTGGGAGGACTTGGTGAGCAGCAGAGGCGCCTAGAGGAAGATGGCAAGGAAAAGCAAAGCTCTAATTGTAGAAAAACCAAGGCAGCTCATGTTACTGAAGAGGCCATCAAAGGAGATGACATTGGGAACAAGGAAACAAGGACAACGAGGACAGAGATCCAGGTAACAGGTTTAAAACCGTGCAGACAATCTCAGGAATAAGGCAGAAGCCTAGCTGGGACACTCAAAGTAGAAAACAGAGGTCCTCAATGATGCATTCCTCCAAACTTGTCCACAACCGTCTTCACTTTTTTCCTTCTAATACCAGGAAATAACACACTCCCTTTATTACTACCGAGCCCCCTGTCCATGCCACGGATCCCACCCTTACTCTCTCCAAAAGCAGCAGCCAACCGTTTAGGTTTTGAAACTCTCCCCCTGTACTGACTATGCACCGTTTTTGTATTTGGGGGGTGGGTGCGGAAACTAACCTTGCCTCTGCCTCCCCCTCTCACTTTGTCATCCAGACACTGCTGAAGTATGGTCTAGGTTCACTGTTCCCACCTCGTCTCCTCCCATCCATTCCTCAACCCACTGCAAACCTACTGACACCGTTCTCATGAAAGCCAACTGATAACATTCATGCTGCCAAGTGCACTGGAAGTTCTGTTTGGTTTGCTTGTTTTAATCATGTCGAGTATCCAATATACTTTGAATTACCTGGAAGAATGCCTGACAAATGAAACTTCTATCCAAGTACAGGCTTGCAGGATAAAAACCAAGTTCCCTAACAGGGGTGGAAGACCTTCCACCATCTCACTGACCCTGTTTACCTCCTCATGTTTGATCTCCCCACACTCCTGGTTGTTTCTCACCTGGGGGATCCTTGCTCACGTGTCCCCTCTGCCTGAAAGGTCCTCTCCCCCAACCCCTCCCCACCCTCCACCTCACTAACTTCCACACCCCCCTAAATACTGAGATCAGAGGGAATCCTCTCTTGGAGACTTTTCAGACCCCCCCCTCCCCCATCTCTGCCCGGCTGCGCAAGGCGCCTTCTTCCATTCTCCCATGACATTATTTTTAAGTTCTGTTGCTGCACTTACCATTCAGTCCTATAAGAGGCTGTTTATGTCCGTTTCCCCAAATAGGCTCTAAATTCCCTCTAGACCAGAACTATCCTGGACACCCACATGACAAGAGGGAAGTAACCGCCACGGTATTTGTCCTTCTGCCCTCGAGAGGAATCCTCATCCGCCAGGATGATACGGATACAGGATATTTTGGGAGCAAGGCACTGGCTACTGCAGCTTTCTATCCCTTTTTTCTCTCTTCCCACATTTTTGACTATAACTTGGGTCCTTGTGTTGCCATGGTAACCAACAGTCCCAGAACACAGACTTCTGGCAGTTGGACTTTTAGCCACTGAGACTCAGGATCTGAAGGATTTTTCACCTCCCCGGTTTATGGCTCAGGAGTTGGCAGCACCTCTTTCACGAGGGCAGCCACCAGAGCAGAGCATTACAGAGACTACAACATGTGCGTGCATGCGTGTGAGTATTCTTACCCTCTGCCCCAGTTACTTACTGGGGCATCATAGAAAAAGCTGCACTAAAAAGTGCCATCGGATGGTGGGAGGATGGGCATCTAAATGGCTATAATCTTTCTGGGAAGCAATTTGGTAACAACTATTAAGGATCCTTTAATACATTTGTGATCTTTGATCCATTAAACCCACATTTAAGAATATAAAGAGAGCCAAAGATTAACAAGGGAGTTTACTGAAGATTTATCTATTAAGAATAATAACTACTAATGGTCATTAATCAGAAAGTGGTAAAAAGTGACAGAATAGCCATATATATGTTTATTGTAGGTTGTGCCATAAAATATAATAATCTCAGTTTCAGCCAATGTAACTTTCATATCTACATATATATGTGATGTGACTGCACATATATATATATGTATATACACACACACACACACACACATACGTATAAGTACATATAAAGAAAAAGAAGAGATTATAAGGGAGTCCACCAAAATGTTTTCATGATGATTATCATTATCTCTGGACAGGGGGAATCACAGGCATATTTATTCTGATCCTCATACTTTTTTATATTTTTCAAATTTTATACCATGATGATAGTTTTCTTTTATGATACAAGTTCTTTCAGCTGTAGTAACAGATGATGTGAGGCATCCCGTGAAGATGCTTAGTACAGAGGGTCGTATAGAACAGGTTTTGAAAGGGAGAGGGCTGCCTCTTTCATTCTTCACTGCAGATTGCAAAACAGGATGAACTTCTATCAGAATGCGATAGCTCCAAATAGAAAAAGGAATGCATAACGTTATTGCGTAAGTACCGTTATTACCTTCTTCTTTTCCCCAATCCCACTTATTTTTTCTTTCTTTTGAAGATCCCTGGGATGAGGGAGACCTGAGATTTGTGCCTTTGAACTCCACGGCGCACTCATTCTCCAGCAGCTCCAAATCAAACCTGAGTCTCTCTGTGGGCTATTTCCCCTGTGAGGACAACTTTTCCTATGAGAACATCATCTCCTGTGAAGACACATTTTCTGAAGGTCCTCCAATCCACTTTGTCCCTCCTATCCAAGGGACATGGCAGACTGAAAACATAGGGAGACTCCTGGGGAGATGAGACCAAATACAGGATGACCCAGAGCAGTTTTGCAAACTAAGAATCACCCTGGCCTGGGATGTTGACATGGCCTCTAAGAATTCAGACTCGATGGCTAATTAGGACCTAAGTGGAGACAACCAGTGGATAGACAAGTATCCCAAAGAGAAGACATAACTGACTCTCAGCAAACTGGACGGTCTTGTGCAAAAGCTTGAGAAATTTCTTGAGAACCAGTAAGATGACGAAGATGAGGACTGTGTGTTCCATGAATCTGTTCAGCAGGAAGACTCTCAGCTGTCTAGCAGCTCCCCTCCAGGTATGGCTCAGGTTAGTCATCAAGAACATGAGAGCTGTCAACACTTGGCCAGGTTCAACCCATCAGAAAATGAAGATGTCATCCAGTTTCCACAGATTCCTCCAAGGCTTCAGAAAGAGGAGCTTGCTGAAGTGAGCACAGAGGTGCCTCACAGGCAAGCAGGGGACAGGCCTGGCGGAGGGGACAGGCCTGGCGGAGGGGCGAGGTCGGAATGCACAGAGAATTACTACCTGCTGTAAAAGGGTCAGAGTGGAGCTGAAGGGAAAAAACTGAGGAGCACCAAGGCAGAGAAGAGGGTAGGAAAGTAAAGAAAAAGCCAAGAATTATGACCAAAATAGGTGTGCATGTGTGTGTGCGTGTGTGTGTGTAAGTATTAATGAGTACTGAAGCTGTGCATGTACAGTTGGGTCACTTTTGGTTAAAGGATTTGAGCTCCATAAATGGATAAATATTGACTCCACTGTTGTCTAGGTTACACAATATCTAAAACTCATTTTCTTGGCAGATACTAAGCCAGGTGACTGGCAGCCAAAGGACAAGTATTGCAGAGACCTCCTCAATCTCATCAGGTCTGCAAGAGAAGGAGGACACTCACTCCAGCACACAAGCCCTCTCCTGTCTGAACTTCGGGTGGATCTTCCGCTGGCTAAGGCACCAAGTCCTCCCTTCATTTTGGGGGAGAGAGCACCCCGAGAAGGCCACTGAGAGCCCTCATCAGCTAGCACAAAAGAAACGACTCTCTCACAGAAGCAAGAGAATCCAACCTCAAGAATCCCTCGAATTAGGTCACCCCATATCGCCAGATTTTTAAACTTTTTGATAGCCCCTATTCTACAATCCCCATGAGCTATTTTTTCCCCAATAAACAAAATACATATTCTTGTTATCCATGTCTTCCGCTCCCAGCTCAAGATGCTGGCTCAGGCTGAAAGTTTATATGTTGGCCCGAAGACGGAAATATATTCTCTGGGAAGTTTCAGTATTATCATCCTTCCTAACCTGAAGGCATTCTTTTTCCCTCCTCTCCCTACTTCTTTCTGTATTTCACCCTATTTCACTTTATATATTTTAACCTATTTTATCACTCATCCAAATCCCCACTTTCAGAAGGCAGCAGTACAACCCATCAAATTCCCAACATGGCAGGATGGCTTTGGTTGAACCTGCAGGACTCAAGCAAGTGGCAGAGGATACCAAGTCCCTCAGGAAGCTAAGTTCAGTTGGCAGTGTCAGGCGTTCAAGGCGGCGGATCTGATGTTCCCAGAAGACCTGACTGGTTCTAGTACACCTTGCCTTGGCTAGAATAAGTAGCCCACTTAGGAGGAATGCGAGGATTGGGAATGCCTAACTCTCCTTATTCATAAGATGGGGAAGGTAATAATACAGACTTCATGAGGCTGTTGTGAGAATTAATGAGATAATGTGAGCACTTGAATAATATCATTACTGATGTTATTGCTACGATTCATTCTCCTGTGGATATCCCCAGAAGCCCTGATCCAAGGAACATCCAAGAGTGAGAGTTTAAGAGTCAATTCTCATTGAAATATTTCCCACACAGAAGCAATATTTACAAAAAGTTATGGGTTTCAGCAGATCTTGACTCAACCAAGTTCCCTCCCAGTCCATTCCCCACTGTGCCCTCTGAAATTCCTTTACAATGGTCATTAAACTTTCCAATAAACGTCAACTTCTTTGAGGAAGGCTGTAATCACACTTTTAGCCCCTATTATTGTTATCACCTCACCTCCCGGGTACCACCACCATCCTCCTTATTCACCCTCAGGTTTACTCAAGAGCCCTCCTTCAGCTTTTGCTACCACCCTATAGGACCTTCAGAGTTCATATGATTCTTTGGTTTCAAATTCCTTCCTTTCCACAATTTTAATTTCTTTATCTCTTCCTTCCTCCCACAAAATTTAGCACATAGGAGCATAAGATAATTTTCTAGCTTACAAAAAACAAAGCAAAAACAAATTCAATCTTTGAGCTCCAGCTACCTTATTATTTAAGAGATAAAGCCATGTAAACATATGACTATAAAGGGTTATGGCTGGTAATACAGTAGTTTGTACACGGTCCATACTGACTACTAAACAATAATCAATTCAACATGGGGAGGTTGATTTTACAAGGTTTCATATATGAGGTTGCTTGAGTCAGAAATGTGGTTAGTTTAAGGTGGAGGACTTTAGAAACTGGCATGGAGTTTAGGTGTGTGATCCTGGCTGGTTATACATGAGAGACACTGGGGAGGATATAGTCCCCGGAAAGACAGCACCATGGGAAGGAAGGAATCAAAGAGCAGGGCCTTCTTAGCAGTATATGCTCATGGTCACACCCTGAATCTCTGCACAGCCAGACTCCTCACTTTATCCACCTCTCTGAGAATATTTCCCATTCAACTAGCTCACGTGTATGCCCTCCGCCACCTTCAGCTACTCCTTGACTTACTTCACCAAGACTTTGAGTTCCATTACCCTACCCGTTCCATGACTTTCATTCACCTCCTTCCAGATGCAACCTTTGCCCCTCCTTCCCAAGCCATGGCATATCCACCACATCTACTAGCATTCACAGTGCCTGCCCTTTTCTTCTCCCAGCTCTTCTTTTAATCTATACTCTCCAAATTCCCCAACAGAACAACTATCTTGCTTCTCATAAGAGCCAATACACAAACATAGGAATTACCTTCTCCATTCCCTGGAGAATTCCCCCAATGCCTTCTCAAGTCCACATTGCCTGGGGCACTCATCCTTAAAGACCCTGCTCTAGGGCCGCTATGAGGCCAAGACTGATTCTTCCAGTTGACATGGTCAACTTTACTTAAGCTGTCCCCCAGTCCCTACCCTCACACCATGACTTGTACTTTTCAACTCTCTTGATATGACTATTTTACCTACAGACTCCGACCTCTTGAGGGCAAGCACCACGTCTCGGTTCCTTTTCACTGCAAGTTCTTAACACAGTGTCTGGTACAGAGTGATCTCTCTGTCTCTATATAATCTTTTTAATGATTTGAATATGTCCTATTTCTCTTTTTTCCTACACAGTTTTCTTTGAAAATGAAAAACAACAGCTTAGAGTTGCTATTCCTTAAGTCAAAAGTCACTGGCCAGCAGGGTTAAGAGCAGAAAAGGAGAGTTAGGGGGGGAGACAGGAAGAAGAGAAAATGGCAATCTGTGAAAAGTCAAGTGAGGTGGCTTGACCTTAATTGAGAAACCTAAGACCAGAGGAATTTAGCAACTAATTTGAAAATTTAATTCAACAAATACACGTGGAGCCTTACTGTTGCTTTAACCAGACACCATGATACGCCTAAAAGAAAGATGACATCTCCTACCGTCATGGCGCTGGTAACCAGTCTTGTTGCTTTGCTCAATTCTTTCTCTAGTAATTAAGTCAACCTCTAAGAAAAACTCACCTAAAAACTCCCTTTAAGATTGCCACACTGAATAAGAAGCCCTGTTCATTTGTAAGATTTCTGACATATTTGTGTTTATTTTTCAGTGTTGTATAAACCTGCTTGACAAGTATGAACCCACCTCTACGATTCAAGCAATGCACTTTACAAGTCTTTGTTCTCACGGGCCCAGCTGCTCCGCGGCATGTGGGACCCTCCTGGACCAGGGCACGAACCCGCATCCCCTACATCGGCAGGTGGACTCTCAGCCACTGTGCCACCAGGGAAGCCCCTGTAATAAATATTTTTTATAAAGAATTGGAATGCTAAATATTCCTTGGGGTTGTGCTACATCTTAGAAAGTGAGTCAAGGTATTTAAAAATGGGAATTATTTCAGTACCTCCTCATTTATTACAGCGTCAAATATGCTATGAAGCTCTTAGCTACATGCCAACCTAGGACCAGGTTCTCTGCTCTGTGTCATGTCCAAAGGGCTGGTGGAGGCCACTACACACCAAGTGGACTGACAGCAAACTTGGCGTGGCCATGGAGAGACTCTAGCTCTGCAGAAACCTCAAGATTCAAGGAGAATGACTGTGCTTGCCGGGCACATGCCAGTCTAATTCCTTCAAGTGAATTGCTCAACCTTGAGACCCATAAAGTTCAGATGCTTGAATTAGCGAGGTTTTGCCTTAAATATTCATATTCTGGAATCTATAACAACATCATAATATAAGCCAGCATGCAGGGTAAGAAATTATCAAACAAATGCAAGGAGTATTCAGCTGTCTCCAAACACAGAATTGGGATATAGGTTAATGTAAATTTTATAGGCCATCTCATGCCACACCAATTTTTCACTCAGCAAGATCTCAATGAGAGAAAAAAGCGTGTGAACATACTATACCAGCAAAATACGGGCAAGTCATTTTTCCAGACTTAAAGAACATAATGTGAAAATTCATGGCTCAAAAGGATGCAGGAGTCCAAGGTCTACCTGGTCGCAAAAATAGTGTCCAAGATCCTCTTACAAAACAATGAAAAGAAAAATAAAGCAAATTATAAATGAATTCATAGAGAGTGCTGATAATTACCCCTATATTTAAGAATAGTTTTGTTTAGGCAGGAGGGACAGTTACATGCTTCAAAACTAGGTCTTTTCATTATGAACTGCATGCAGGGTACTCTCTCATCTCAAAATGGATGGGGGCGGGGGGTTTCAATTGCACCGCCCAGAGTCAATCTTTTCCTGCTACCCCTTACTACCGCAACAGAGAGAACAACACCGCTTTCAAAAGTGAAATAAGATCCTCATCAGATAACACTGAGTCAGTCATGAGCAAAGCAGGTATAAAAGCCTTAGGGTAAATCTTAAAAGAATTATAAGCCTAGATCAAGAAACCCCCCCTACGAAACAATTTCTGTTTACTATCCCACCTTTCATAGGAATTTCATGGTTTTGATGCCCATTTGATTTCAATCTAACATGCTTTATGAAGAACCATTGAGTATTTTCAAATGGGAGGGCAAATATCAATATCTTTTCAGATTGTGGCTGGGTTGAATGAAAATTTGTCTCATTATTATTGAATTCTCTCAGTCTAGAAGGAAATCAGAATGGCAATTTACTTTGTTTTTCCTCATCTGCATCATAAATCCTTAATAAATCTTAAGGATTTATTATTTTAAGGGCAAATCCCCGCTCCTAGAACTTTACTATACACCCACTCACAAAGAAAACACTTCAGACATTTAAAATATTAATATATTTTTGGATAGTTGCTTACAAGTTTCCCTTTTGTCAACTCCTCTGCCATCTGTCTTTGGGGCCTAGATTTTTCCCAAATAGGGATGGGAATGAGAAGGAGAATTTTTCTCCAGTAAAGTGACTTTCGAAAGTTCAGTTAGTACCATATTGCAACCACCAACATAGTAACTGATTCACATAAGGATCAAAGATGAATGCGAGGGCTTCCCTGGTGGCGCAGTGGTTGAGAGTCCGCCTGCTGATACAGGGGACATGGGTTCGTGCCCCGGTCCGGGAGGATCCCACATGCCGCAGAGCGGCTGGGCCCGTGAGCCATGGCCGCGGAGGTTGCGTGTCCGGAGCCTGTGCTCCACAATGGGAGAGGCCACAACAGTGAGAGGCCCGCGTACCGCAAAAAAAAAAAAAAGACTAAAGAGACATGACAACCAATTGTTATTTACCATCCTTACTGAATCCTTCAAATCTACAAAACTACCATAAAAGATATTTTTTAACAGTTGGACAAGTCTGAATGGGGACTATATATTAAGCCCTTCGAAACAGTCCAAGAGAAAAACACAAAATAGAAAATGAGAAAACAGAGATGGGAGAAATGTTAAGAAAAACTCTAGTAAGTAGGGAATCCAGCAAATTATTGTAAAATATTGTAAAATATCTAAAATATTGTATTTGCTATTCTTGTGTGATAGTAACGTCTTAAAGATGTATATATTTAAAGCATTAAAATTTTTACTCTAAACAAAACTTAGGTATTAATCTGATTTCTCAAGTGGTATAAACTGGGCAATTCTTTAATCTGGATTCATTCATCCTGGCATCTGCCTTTGGATTTACCACCGGGGTTTAAGGAATTTTCAGTCTCATGGGTTAATAAATATTCATCCCCTAAGTCCTTCTAACTGTAAAAAGACAAATTAGTGCAGTTGAAAGAAGATTAGCATCTAGGCACTTTTAAAAAACATTTCAAATTTCAGGAGTTTATTTAGCTTTTGTAAGAGTAATTTTGCCCAATGCAGAACCAGGGTCTCTGCCCTCAAACTATCCACAGTTTTCAAGGCCTGGATAGCTCATGTTTACTTTCAAAAGAACTTCTTGGGCATTTTCTATGTTTCTCACAAATCAAGAACAGTTTGCCACTTACAATACTAACAATTCCTACAAACTGTTTTGACATTCCCTTTTATTTTGAGCGGCGCTAGATTGTTCTGCTTCTTCCAACCTAAGAAGTAGCATAAGCCTGAAGTCACCATATAATGCACTGAACATCCTGAGGGACTTCTGAGAGAAGAGGGTGCTACCATAGTCCTTATTAACCTTTTATGGAGCATGCCTTTTATATGATTAAAGCTATAGATTTTCTCTTAAACAAATGCACGCATTCATATATACTAAACACTTTGCAAACAATTCAGAAAGTTCCGAGACTCTCTGAATCCTATGTTTTAATCCCAGGTTCAAAACCCAAGTTCTTAAATAAAACTTCCTGGCTTCAAATCCCAGGTCCACTGCTTATTTGCAGTGGATCCTGGGGAAGTTGCTTAAGCTCTCTGGGCTTTCCATTTGATCTTTAAAATGTGATGCTATTCGGTTGGCCAAAAAGTGCCTTCGGTTTTTAAGTAAAAATAAAAGACACGTTTTTCATTTTCACCAAGAACTTTATTTACTTTTTGTAGAATAGAGGGTTTTTTTTAATTTTTAAAAAATTTTAATTTATTTATTTAGATTTGGTTGCACTGGGTCTTTGTTGCTGCGCTAGGGCTTTCTCTAGTTGAGGTGAGCAGGGGCTACTCTTCGTTGTGTGCAGTCTTCTCACTGTGGTGGCTTCTCTTGTTGCAAAGCACGGGCTCTAGGCACGTGGGCTCGGTAGTTGTGGCTCACAGGCTTAGTTGCTACGTAGCATGTGGGATCTTCCCAGACTAGGGATTGAACCCATGTCCCCTGCATTGGTAAGCGGATTCTTAACCACTGCGCCGCTAAGGAAGTCCCACCAAGAACTTTAGTGAATAACGTATTCACTCTTTTGCTCCACTACCTTCTGCCATTTTTCAGGTAACTCCATAATTCCATCTTCCCAAAACTTTTTATCTTTTTGAGCAAAGAGTTGTTCCAGGTGCCTTTTACAGTCTTCGAGAGAACTGAAATTTTTTCCATTAAGAGAATTTTGTACAGACCTAAATAAATGGAAATCCAAAGGTGCAATGTCTGGTGAATATGGCGGATGAATCAGAACTTCCCAGCCAAGCTGTAACAGTTTTTGCCTGGTCATCAAAGAAACATGCAGTCTTGCGTTAACCTGATGGAAGATCATGCATTTTCTGTTGACTAATTCCAGATGCTTTTCATTAAGTGCTGCTTGCAGTTGGTCTAATTGGGAGCAGTACTTGTTGGAATTAATCGTTTGGTTTTCCGGAAGGAGCTCATAACAGAGGATTCCCTTCCAATCCCACCATATACACAATATCATCTTCTTTGGATGAAGACCGGCCTTTGGTGTTGGTTGGTTGGTGGTGGCTCACTTCGCTTGCCCCACGATCTCTTCCGTTACACATTATTGTACAGTATCCACTTTTCATCACCCGTCACAATTTCTTTTAAAAATGGAGGGACTTCCCTGGTGGTCCAGTGGTAAAGAATCGACCTTCCAATGTAGGTGATGTGGGTTCGAACCCTGGTTGGGGAACTAAGATCCCACATGCTGCAAAGCAACTAGGCCCATGCGCCACAACTACTGAGCCCGGGCGCCTCAACTAGAGAGCCTGTGTGCCAAAACCTACAAGCCCATGCACACTGGAGCCTGCATGCCACAACCAGAGAGAGAAAAACCTGCATGCCACAACTAGAGAAAAGCCCGCACGTCACAACTAAAGAGAAGCCCACACGCCACAACGAAAGATCCCCCATGCCACAACTAAGACCTGATGCAGCCAAATATAAAAAATAAATAAATAAAAGTAAAATGAAATAAAAATTTAAATGGAACATTTCTGTTACATTTAGAGAATCGCATGCGGAAATATGGTCAAGAAGGTTTTTTTCACTTAACTTATGTGGAACCCACACATCAAAGAGACGAACATAACCAAGCTGGTGCAAATGATTTTCACCGCTTGATTTGGATATTTTCAGTATGTCAGCTACCTCCCACGTGGTGCAACACTGATTGTTCTCAATTAATGTCTCCATTTGATTGCTATCAACTTCAACTGGTCTACTCAACCATGGAGCATTGTCCAGCGAGAAATGTCCAGTACAAGACTTCACAAACCACTTTTGACCCGTTCAATCAGTCACAGAACCTTCTCACACACTGCACAAATCTTACGTTTTGTGTTTCAGTTGTGTTTTTACCTTTCTTGAAATAATAAAGCATAATATGCCAAAATGTTGCTTTTTTCCTTCCATCTTCAGTATTAAAATGGCTACACAAAAATTCACCAACTTTGATGTCTTTTTTTAAATGCACACTGATATGACAGCTGTCACATACAATCTAACAAAATTGTTTCTAATGAAGTTAAAGACAACTAAATGCTACTAGAGCCATCTTACGGAAAAAGATGGATGAACCTTTTGGCCAACGCAATAATAGTACTAACCTCAAATTGCTATGGTGAGGATTTAGTAAGTGTCTGACACCTAGTAAAAGCTTGTAATTTTTAGCCACTGCCCTTCCTGTCATATACCTCCTCTGTTTTGAAAATTTGCATGGCTCCTAATGACCACAGAATTAATTCCAAGCAAACTGCCATTACATTTCCCTCCATCAGACTATGTGCCTTCCCAGTCTTATTTAACAATGCTCCACCCTCACCCCCATGCTCCCTGCAGTACTTGTCCCCTGCTGCTGCTCCCTGTACTTTCCTGCCTCAGTGCCTTTGCTTATACCGTTCCCTCCCCTTGGAACTGCCCTAACCATGCTACTACTCCTTCCATCTGCCTTGCTACCTACCTACTCCCAACTGCACCCTTCAAGGCTCAGGTTAGATCCAAGCTCTTCTATGGAACTGAGCAGGTTGGAAATAAGTTTCTCCTTCCTTTGTGCTAACCATGGCTCTACCTGCATTAAGTGTACATTTTATCCTGTTTTACAGAAATGCGCTTCCACAACTTTCTCTCCCACTAGACAAAAGCCCCTGTGTTCTGCTTATCTTTTCACGCTCCAAAGCCCCTGGCCCAGTTTCTTGTACATAGTAGCTCCACGATAAATGCTTGGTGAAATGAATCGTTAATCTGCAGGAAATAATTGAAACAGATAATATCTGAAATTGAATGTCATTTCCTCTCACATAAAATTTCACTAGCTTCTACTTTAATTAAGTCTAGTCCCTGGATGTTTATATTGGGGGCCAGGGAGTGTGGCACAGTGTAGGTGTTTCCTGAGTGGAAAAGCTCAGTTTTGTACAACAGACAAAGCTACTTAACAAAAGGGCAGCCACAGCTTTCTACTTGCCTTAATAGAATGTGATAGTCTATCCTCCCTTTTTTGTTTAAAAAGACATTTTAAGCCTTCTTATTTCCTCTAGATAATGTTTAGATGCATTCACTCATTCAAATACATTTACTGAACATTAACATGCTAGAGGCTGTGCACAAAGGTGAGTATCACAGACACTTCCTCTGCAGAGCTCACGCTTGGGGAGAGACAGGCATCTTGCCAGACATAGCACAGGGGCTGTAATTTGAGCTAGAGCTGAAAGGAAGAGCTGGGCGACGGAGCAGACAACACTGGCAGAGGGGACAGTCTATGCAATGGCCACAAGTCCTAAAAGGCATGCTTGGGATCCAGTGATGAGTCCAGTTTAGCTTGAGCACAGGGTGTACTTCAGTGCGATGGTTAAGAGATTGAAGTCTGAGGTGCAGGGATGGAGCCAGGTCACTACAGAGCTTTGAATTGTTTCTTATGGGGAGAATGGAGTTTTTGAAGCAAGAGGTTGAGATGAACAAATCTATGTTCTAGAGAGAAGTTTCTAATAACAGCAGTGTGGGAGTGGGGCTGAAGTGGAGAGAAGTTGGTATCAAGAATGTTAGAGAAAAAAATCCTGCCAGCCAGGCTCCATGGTGAGATGGAAGAAAGAGTCCAGTGAAGTTCCAGCCCTTAAGTAGTTTTCTCAAAACGTTTGGTGGTCCTCCTGTTCCATCCTCCGGCCCAGCTGCAATACCCTCCATGCTACAGCAGCTCTGACATTACTCTCTCTGACAGTTAGTAAGCATTTACCTGAGTTAATTTAATGAACACAGTGGACATGATCTAAGTTGAAAAGATACATCAGATTCATATTGTGCCCTCAAGTGCCCAGGCACCATGGAGCAGATTTCTCCTGGCTCATTCTGTCATTCATTTATTTATTATTCATTCACTTGCGGAGGTCCCACTATGTGTTGGCCATTATTACCCTTCATACCAAGGACCTGGGGATACACAAGATGTTGTTCCTATTCTACAGGTGTTCAAAGTGAGGGCAGAAGTGTTAACTGTCATTTATTCAACAAAAGGAATCACTAATTGGCCTTCATCTTATATGAAGCTGTCTAAAAACGTGTTCTGGATATTGGTCACAATAGTAACTTGTAACTCATTTTTACCTTAAATGATTGGCTTTCTACGTGAACTGTAGAGCTGGGCTGAGGAGGGTTCCTGCTACAATGTCTGGGGTTACTTTGCTTATATTATACAGTAGATGTCTGTGAATCTGCCCACTCACTAAAATGTATTTGTAACCCCAAAATCAGTATCAGTGGCACTTTTGCAGTTGTTCATGGCCATGTACAGAGTGGCAAAAAATTTGAGTGCCCGTGTGCATGATCCCAGCTGAGGTCAAACAAGGCAATGCTCTGCCTTCTCATTTCAGCTTAGCTCTCCCACTATAAATAAGTGTCCTTTTCATGGTCTGTCCTGTGCCATGTTTTTCATATTTCTGTGCTTCTGGTTGGTGATTTCAGTGTTTAAAATGGTCCCCAGGCATGAGGCTGAAGTGCTGTTTAGTGTTTCTAAATGCAAGAAGGCTGTGAGGTGCCTTGTGGAGAAAATGCATGTGTTAGGTAAGCTTACTTCAAGCATGAGTTATAGTGCTGTTCATCGGGAATTCAATGTTAATGTATCAGCACCATTAAATAAGGTCCCTTTAAATGGAAGCAAGGTTATGTATTGGTCAGTTGTGAAGACGCTGTGACAGAAGCTCACAGGAACCTAAGCCTGTGAATCCCCTAGGAGCAACGGTTCAGTAGGCACTAATTCAGCATTTTGGTGACTTTACAGAATGTCACTACTGCAACAAACAAGAATCAGCTGCATTCTGTCAGGTCAGGAGTACAGAGAACACACTGATTTTTTTCTCAGCTCTACCTCCTGAAGATTCAGGAATGTCACAGAGGGAGGAAACAGAAATCACTTTCTGCTAAGTGAAATAAGTCAGGCAGAGAAAGACAAATACCACATAATCTCACTTATATGTCCAACCTAAAAAACAAAAACAAAATAAAATGAAAACAGACTAACAGACACAGAGAACAAATAGGTGGTTGCCAGAAGGGAGGGTGATGTGGAGGTGGGTGAAATAGGTGAAGGGGATTACGAGGTACAAACCCCCAGTCATATAACAAACAAGTCATGGGGAATATGGTCAATATTATACAGCATAATATATACAGCATAAGGAATATGGTCAATATTATTATCATAACTTTGTACAGAGATCGATGGTTATTAGGCTTATGATGGTGATCATTTCATAACATATGCAAATGTCAAACCATTTTGTAATATACCTGAAACTAACGTAATACTGTATGTCAAACGTATTTCAATTTTTTTAAAAAAAGACAAAAAAATAAAAAAAACAAATTACTTTCTGGGTCCTGTAACACTTCAGTAGAATTAGTTGGTACTTCCTGTGCCTGTAAAGTCGCTTAGACACAGTCTCACAAAGAAGGTCAACAGAAATGGGTGTTTTGGTATCACCGTTTTCTCTTGGGTGAAAACTTTATGCTTAAAGCCTGATACTCCTTGAAGACCACCTATTCCCCGCTTGATACTTAGTTTTTGGACAACTCCAACAATCTGGGTAAAAGGCCTCTGAAAGGGGTGCTCTGTGCCAGACCTCAGACAAGATCGATTTAGACCCTGAAGAACCAAAAAGCCCACTTTTCTAACCAAATAATCCCTTCTTTAATTTCTAAAAATTTATAAACAATAAGACTATTTTAGTCTCATCAAATTATCCAAAACTTCTGAGAATGCCCCGGAATCCCATGTTTCCCCTCAAGCAGGAAGCAACTCCCAGACATCAATGTACTAAGAAGGCAGCTTCCCTACTCCAAGAATTCCATGCCTTTGAACCAGAAGCATTAACGGAGAATTCCATCCTGTCTTCTTGACTCTTTCCCAAGGTTGAGCTAGTGTTTATTTGTTAAAGAAAACAGTCATCCAAACACAGATCTGTTGAAATGTTTCCAAGCAAGATGAGAGGCCAAGGCAAGGAGGAGGAACAGCTAATCAGAAACCAAGGGCAAGAAAAGCTGGGTCCAAAGTAAATATAGTACAAAATGCCCAGAAAGACAGCTGATGACCTTTTCTTCTAAAATCTCTTAATATCACAGAATCAAATGGACCAAATATTTAAAGCCAAGCATATTACTACCATGAAGGTAAAGGAATAAAGTAAAAACAAACATACAAACAAGAAAAGATGATGGTACAACAACAACTTGTGTTTTGAAATACAAACAAAAACACAGACGGCAAATACAATTTACTGTACCTCATTTAGGAGTTGGTCGTCGGCCAGGGATTATGCCTCAGTTCAAGGTAATCGTCACAGGAAGCTGTCAAGGCTATTTCAAACTTTGAAAGCAACCGTAATATTTCTAAGGAGATAGCATATATTATTTTTTGCCTGAAGCTTAAATGAATCTTGCTACAATGCCTGTGAATTGCCACACCCCTAATTTAAGTCTCCTCTTGGTTGGAGCATCTCTGGGCCATGATCTGACAAAGAGAGGCTAGCATTATGGACGCAAGGAACACTGACCACACCTTTGGAATCCAACCTCATTTCTGTGATTATAACGCACAAAGCCTTGAGCTACTGCTAAACAATGGATTTAAGAATGACTGAAAACCCTTCTCCCACTTCTTTACTCTCAAAGCGATGGAGACCCTGGCTAACTGAAATTCGGGTGCCAGAACCCAGATTTCCCCAGAATACCACAATATTAAACCACAGATCCACTAAGCGGAAGTCAGAATTCCCGCAACCCTCTTCCTCCTTAAAACACTGCTGAGACTACATACGTAAGTGCCATTAGAGATGCTAAGCCCTCCTCATTAACTGCGGAAATGCATGGCGACTTGAGAGAAACACACACAACCTGTGCAGCTACACAGCCAGCGTGTATGTACGCCCACACACACATGCTCCCTACATATTTTGATTATTTAGACGTGTAAACATTTCCTGCTCTCTGTCAACAGTTACACTCTTGCATATCTGTATTAAGGAGAAAAAAATTCAAAGGCACTGACCAGTTTCCCAAGAGGTGAGGAGAAAAGAAAACAACCGAGAATAAAAAGATGGCTATGGGCTTCCCTGGTGGCGCAGTGGTTGAGAGTCCGCCTGCCGATGCAGGGGACACGGGTGCGTGCCCCGGTCCGGGAAGATCCCACATGCCGCGGAGCGGCTGGGCCCGTGAGCCATGGCTGCTGAGCC
>NW_020176571.1:21651934-21752873 GCF_003031525.2 Neophocaena asiaeorientalis asiaeorientalis | reverse complement strand
AAAAAAAAAAAAAAAAAAAAAAAAAAAAAAAAAAAAAAGATGCCTATGACTTTGGCAAGTTAAGCAAAGAGCTTCAAGCAGCCCTCCAACTCCATCCACATGCTCACACACATGGAAGCGTCTGCTTGAAGGAAGAGTTCTAACAGCCCAACTAAATCTCCATTTGATTGTAAAGGTGATCTTAGACATTTGGTGAGAGAGAGAGAGATAACTAAAGGGAAGAAAAATAAAAAGGAAAAGCTTTCGTAAATTTCACGAAGAAAAGAAATTCATTTACATATTACCTCAGGTTACGAAGAACCAATGAAGCACAAGACAAAACCACATATGTGACACACGATTCCAAACAAGATAGCCATCCCCAAGCAGTATTTTCAGAATGTTTAGTTCAAATTGCCTAGAATAAAGAATGTTTGGTCCAAGACACATAGTCAGGAGATAGAAAACGTCAAACCCCATGTAATAATTAAAGTGATAGAGATTGCAAGAAGGGTATGGACAAAGGGCACATAGGGACAGAGCTGGGCTGGATGCTGTTCTTGGGGGATGATGCTATCTCAGTGGCTACAAATCGCTTGCTTAGAAACCACTACACGACCAGGTGGAGTGATCAAGTGGGCAGGCCCGAGTAGCGTCCTGCACATTCCCATGGCCTTCCTCGGCCTAATGAAGAGGAGGCCGTGCTGAGGTCCCACTTCATTCCTGTGCCTGGGTCCATTCCACCTCAAGGTGGTATAACCAGACAGCTTTCACCACCGTCACCCGTGATCTCAAGAACCACTACCACATGGGAGAGACCAGGGTGCTGCCTGCACTCTGGGCAAATGATATTTCTTCTACTTGTCAGTTGCCAGAACATCTAAATGTCTTCAAGTACAAACATTCTAAAGTTCTCAGTTTACTTTAAATCTTTCCTACATGTCCTCCTACACCAGCTTCATGCAGATACCCCTAGGTATAAGAGGATAGAGGTAAGAACTTAAAAGTAATTATTAAGTGATAGCACTATTTAGTAGTTAATCTTATTTTATTAATTCAGTTGAATCCATTGAATCATTTCAATGCTAGATTTTGTTGTTGTTATTTTTCTGCGGTACGCAGGCCTCTCACTGTTGTGGCCTCTCCCGTTTCGGGGCACAGGCTCTGGACACGCAGGCTCAGTGGCCATGGCTCACGGGCCCAGCCGCTCCACGGCACGTGGGACCTTCCCGGACCGGGGCACGAACCCGTGTCCCCTGCATCGGCAGGCGGACTCTCAACCACTGCGCCACCATGGAAGCCCTCAATGCTAGTTTATAGATATCATTTTTAATAACTAATTTCTTCAACATCTGGAACCACGAAACGTATCCAAATTTTGTGATACTCCCAACTGTGGGACTGTAACATGAGAAGTGAGAATTTAAGTAGAGACATGAGATAAGGCCATAGGCAGCTTTCATAATCCAGCTATGTCATATATTTAAATTCAATGTCTTGAATATTTATTTATGTAGTTTAACATAAATATAAACATCCTTTGATGAACAAAGCAAGTGTACGAGAGCTGGTTAAAGTAAATGTCAGTGTGAAAATGAATTTATATATACTCATATGGCCTGCACAACAGTCTGGTCATTTGTTTTTTACTTGCTGTGACGTTCACTATTTTGTGAACTTAGGTCATATCTTAAAACTACTCCTTCCCCTACTATCATAAAAACCAAAACCTGCTGTCACAGAACTTCTGACCTGGGGCAAACCCATGAAAGAATATAGCATTCAGAAAAATACAGCTACACCCCAAACTTGATATTATTACATTTACAGAATTCACAGAATCTTCCTCTGCCTCAAAGTCTCAGTCTAACTTTCTCATTTTACAGATGAGAAAACTGAGACCCAGGATTAATAATACACCTGAAGTCCCACAGCTAATCTGTAGGGAAGTCAGAACTAGAATTTCAGAGTCTTGAGTCAAATGTTGTCTTTGACTCAACTCACTCTAAAAGTTTCCTTTTTAGAACACCAGATTATTTATTTGTTAGATCATAATCACACTGAGGGCAAAATCAAGCTTAATCTACACCATTTGCCCCAATCTCTAGTCCAGAATTCATCAACAAGCGGAAAGATGTCCCCAACCACAGCCAGTTGGAATGGACACACTATACCAGCTGTGGTCTGTAGCGAATCACCCACAGAGCCTCTCACCAAAGCTCCTTGGTACATAAGGACACTTGTTTGCAAACTGCCTCTCAAGAATTGACAGTGTAATATATAAAATTACGAATTTCCTTTGTGCAAAATAACCCAGCTTTCCTGTGAATCTCAGCTCCCCTGGTCTCTTCCTGAACTAACGGAGTAAAACAGTTCCAACGACCAAGAGTGTCTTCACTGACACACCCTGGAGAGGGACCTGCCAAGGACACACAGACAAATGTTTCTCTTCATCTTTCCTCTGAGTTTCAGTTTAAGGCGGCACAAGTAGGAAAATATTTTTGTTAGTGTTCACCATACTTAAGAGAAAAAAACCACTAAGTTAATCTCCTATTTTAAAAAAATAATCTGGAAACTTCTACAAAGTATCAGATACAGAGTCAAATGGGTAATATCAGTAATAATAATCAGAAAAATAATAAGAATATTGGTTATTATTTTTAGTGCCAGTGCAATGCACCCAGCAGCACACTCCTGACACTATCGAAGTATATTGTCACAGAAAACCTATAAGGTAGGTGTGTCCATGTCCCCATTTTACACATAAGGAAGCTGGCGCAGAGACATCACAGGGAAAGAACGTAGAGCTGCGATCTGAACACAGAACAGTCTCCCGGCAAAGCCCACATGCTCACATCCTGTATTTGTTTGAAAAATACATTTATTCTTAGTTTGGTAACTTTACTAGGTTCATTCTTGACTCGAGATTCATACTTTAGGGACTGGTTCTTCAAAGCTTCCTTAAAACAAAAGTTAGACTTAATAAAGTTGTTCAAAAAATGCTTTGAGAGCTCCAGCCTGCCTGCCCAGATCAACTTTTATTTCTCTGTTCATCTCCTAGACTCTTCAGGTCTCCGAAGCTGATTCCTCCTCTGGGTTGTCACTTGTCCAGGCTCTTGATCTTCCTGGTGAAATATCCTAACCGTTTCTAGGGGAGCCCAGACACATCTGTCTTCCGGATCTATTTTCTCTTCTTGTCTGTAATTCCTTCCTGAACCCAACCGAAGCCCTCCTCAGTCAGGGGGGCAAAACCCTACCACGTCACACACATAGGAGAGGGCGCTTCCAGCCAGCCACACCCCCAAGAGTAATCTATGTTCCTAACCAGCATGCTTAGAACATCACGCTGAAGCAGACACATCACCTGTCTACCTAAAATCAACTTGTCTGTTTGTAAAGATGTTCACTTCAACATTATTTCACAGGGCTGCTGAATCCAAATTACTGAGTTGTCCCTGACCAAAGTACAATCATCACCAAAAGATATGCACAAAAATACTCATTGGAGCACTATTTATAATACACCCAAACTGGAAACTACCAAAATGGCCAGTAACTACAAAGTAAACATACAACTGAATACCATGATAGTAAGGAAAATGAAAAAAATAAACTATACACAGTATCCTAGAGGCATTTCACAAACATAATAAGCAAATAAGCCAGACACAAAAGAATATAAACTATATGATTCTATTTATATAAACTTTAAAAATAGGCAAAATTATATCAATGGCATTAGAAATCAGGAAATTGGTTACTCTAGGGATAGGGGGAGGAGAGTTCTGGGGTGCTGGTAATTTTCTGCTATCTTGTGATGGTTACACAGATGTGTCCACTTTGTGACAATCATTCCATCAAGCCATCCACTTATGATTTGTGCACTTTGCTCTGTGTATAAGATACTTCAATAAAAAGCTGACTGAAAGACGCCCTGGAGGACATCTGGTCTGCTCTCCTTAAATGGCATAAGAGTAACTGTTTCCTGTAGATGTTAAATACCTCAAAGGCACACAGGAAATCCCCGGACAGGCTGGTCTAGACATTAGATCTCTTAACTCACTCTCCAGGTACCAAAGCTACCTCTCAAATTTGGGAGGATGTTTCTCTAACTCCCTTCCTTGTTGTGACTACAGCAAAGGTTCAGAAGGGTTAGGATCACATTCCTGTTAAGAACACAACCCAGAAGGTTCCGGGCTCCAGCAACAACTGTGCCAAGGATGAGCGTTTAAACACTATTTAGAATATGGCAAATCAGCAAAGTCAGACAGCACGGAGTTCACACCCTACGTTCTTCCCCTCTTCCAAGCTGTGTGATCGTCTGCACGCTCTTACCTCTCTCTGAACCTCAGTATCCTCACCTGGATCACCATCACTGAAATATTAACTCCTACTTTACAAGGTTGCCAGGAGGATAACACAAGGTAGTAGTGTCAGAGCAGTGCCTAGCACGTGGCAAGCACTCAGAAAAGGCATTCGTTGAATGAGGATTGATTGAATTGAATTAGTCAAGTGCTAGTCACTTAATAGAAGTTCAATAAATAGTTAAGTATCATTATGATTACTGAGCAAAAGAAACAGGGAGGAAAGGAGTAAATGAGCTTATATGGAAACACCTCACTTCTCTAAGCCTGTGGGGTCATTAATGGGTCGACCAACAATTCTCACTGACTTACATGGGGCACTAAAACGACCTGTGGGATGAAGAGCAATAAAGGATTTGAGAAAAGGGCAGTGTTTTTTATGTGTTAACCAGGTCTGTGTTTTCCTTTCTCCATGCAAATAAAGATTTGCTCACTGACTGTCACAACATGTCAAAGTTCTACAACCACCTACGTTAGTCATATTGCCTTTAGAATTTAAAAAATTTTAAAGGGGGTGGTGGGTCATAAATTCTCACAGACTTAACAAGTAGACTACATAGTCAAGTAACTTTACTCCTGGGAAAAAATTTACACACTGAGTGTACTGAAAGGTCTTAAAGATGTCACAAATGAACAATGATGAGGAGGGAGTTTACTTACATTTAAAAAAACAAGTTTAATATTGGTTTTTTTCCTTCAGCTCTTCAAATCTTCCATGTACTGATTAGCAATCTGATCCATAAAGTTCTCTTATACTGAAAAGAAACAAATATAAAGAAGATAAATTAAAACTCACTTCAAACTATAACACACCATAATAATTTACCATATAATTTACCTAAATTATTATATAAGCAAAGAACATCAAACTAGATAACACGTGTGCAATTAAAAACAATACAATGTGTTAAGGACCAACAGATTTAACTGACTCCCTTCCACCTGTCTTTCTGCTGTTCCTTCTCTCCCTTCCTTTCTCTTCCTTCCTCCCTTCCAGCGTTCTTTTTTCCTTACTTCCTCAGTTACTGGACAACCTCAAATATTCCTTGAAGCCTGACCTTCAGCAGAAACCCACCATCATTAATTTTTATAGTACAAAGTACCTGGCACATGTTAGGTACTTTATAAATGTTTGCTGAGTAAATGAATGAACCTTGTCTGATTCCTGTATCTTTTCTTTTTCTTTTTTTTTTTTTTTGGCTGCGATGGGTCTTCAATGCTGCATGCAGGCTTTCTCTAGTTGTGGTGAGCGGGGGCTACTCTTCATTCTGGTGTGCAGGCTTCTCATTACAGTGGCTTCTCTGGTTGCAGAGACCAGGCTTCAGTAGTTGTGGCACGTGGGCTCAGTAGTTGTGGCTCGCAGGCTCTAGAGCACAGGCTCAGTAGTTGTGGCACACGGACTTAGCTGCTCCGCGGCATGTGGGATCTTCCCAGACCAGGGACTGAACCTGTGTCCCCTGTGTTGGCAGGTGGGTTCCTATCCACTGCACTGCCACATAAGTCCCCCTCATATCTCTTTTATTTTATTTTATTTTTTGTTGTTTTTTTAAAATCAATTTATTTGTTTGTTTTTATTTTTGGCTGTGTTGGGTCTTCCTTGCTGCGCACAGGCTTTCTCTAGTTGTGGCTAGCAGGGGCTACTCTTGATTGTGGTGCATGGGCTTCTCATTGTCGTGGCTTCTCTTGTTGCAGAGCATGGGCTCTAGGCACGTGGGATTCAGTAGTTGTGGCATGCGGGCTCAGTAGTTGTGGCTCACGGGCTCTAGAGCACAGGCTCAGTAGTTGTGGCGCACGGGCTTAGTTGCTCCACGGCATGTGGGATCTTCCTGGGCCAGGGATCAAACCCATGTCGCCTGCATTGGCAGGCAGATTCTTAACCACTGTGCCATCAGGGAAGCCCCTGTATCTCTTTCAAATAATGTATACTTAGAAAAAATTCCCAGTAGTATATATTTGGGCATGAATATCCTCACCATTACAGTACTACCATATATTTTGGTCGTGAAGGAATGCTTAGGAATAGTAAAAGTTCCAATACCTCATAACTACCTCCATCCAAATGAGAAAGCTGAGTGTCTCCAAGTTAAATACTAGAGATGTTACCTCACATGTGCTTTTCAAATGTATATATGATCAGGACCAGTTCTAGACAAAATTATGAAGTAGGAGTGTAGCTGTTTCCTTCTCTCTGCCCTTTTGAGGAGCCAGTGATCTCACATGTTTGATTAATCAGGGAAGCGATAGGATCAGCTCCAAAATTCCAACAACTTAATGGATATGGTTCTTGAGAACATTTTCATTTTAATAAAAAGAAAAGAGCTTCAGAAGAGGCAGGTGCTTAACACTGAAATAAAATGTGTTACTAAAATGGAACTTGGGCATGTACGGGGGATAGAGGTTGTCTTGAAGGAATTTCTCAGCTCAAGTAAGATTCTGTCCATTCAGCCTCCCCTAAAGCTGACTTCATATATGACCCTATATACCCACCGATCCAGGTAAATTTTAAGCAATTAACAATGCATACATAAGCAAGCCTGATTTTAAGACCAGTGTGTGCTCCAACAGTAAACACGTATATTAATCAGCAATTTTCAAAGTGAGTGTCTAGGAACCCTGCCCCCCAGGTGCTTCTGAGAACAGAGGCGGGGCTGAGTGGATGTGTGGTAGCAGGCAGAGCAATTTCACCTTTATCTGTTTTATACTTTGATCCAAGATTTAGTTGGAGAATTGGTTCCTTGAGCTGCTTATAAAAGGGTGCAAACTGTTAACAGTGATTACATTAAAAAAGCTAGGGCAGAAATCCCAATGAGCTTATAACGTAGCTGATCGAGAAACATAATCACACCAAAATCCAACCACCATCTCTAACAGGGCCTTTATGGAAAAATGTGAGTTCCAGCCTGGGTCCCGGAGCACAGGTCAGCCTGAGTCTGAGCAGGCATGAGCCAGGCCTTCTCTTCCTTGCCACCCAGTGCCCTGGAACAAAGGGCAGAAGGAGGGCCCCTACACTGCGACAAGCACTGAACCCACAGTGAGGGCATGAGACTAGGGTGGGGAGGGTCTGTGAATATTGCAGAGGTGGGGAGACAGGGGGCTCCAGCAGGGAGCCAGACGCAGAGATTTCTGTGAGTCAGTCACTTCTCCAGGCCCTGCCCCATCCCCATCAGCGTCCTTGCTAGAAATTACATGTGCAAAGTTTAGGTGCTTTACACATGCCAGGGCCTTGAACAGGAATGAGGAAGGAGAAACGTCAGTGAAACAGTTTAAGGAGAAGAAAAAAATATACCTATGTTCTATAAGGCCCACTTCAAAGCAACATGTAAAATTAGAAAACAATTTTTTTTAAGCGTATTAAAAGAAAGTATTGCCTGAACTTGCTCCAGAGGAATTCAGGTTAACTAAGAGGCAATGGGTATATTCAATCCCTCCCTTAGCACAGAACTCCGATTATTTGGCCTAACCAGGACTGAATACATAAAAACATTTATAAACATGAACCACTAGATTTTTTGAGTTTCCATTGTGAGCCTTGTTTAAATAAGTCAAAGATATCCTTTGTGATACAGTTTTGATCAAATTCAAGAGACTTTAGTCATTTCCTTAGAAACAGATGTAAGCTATAAATATGAACTAACCAACAGTCAGCCACTCACAAAAAGGCTCACTGACAAGTTTAATTTAAAAACAAGAACACATTATTAAACTCAAAAGTAAGCCATAAAAAAATCTGAACCCATGCAAACAACATTTCTAGCAGAAAAACCCTTACTGTAATGACAAGGATAATTACAAACAACTTTTTATATGACTCACAAACCTTTCCTATACAGAGGTTACAAAAAACAAAACCCAGCCTGTATTTGCATCCATTTAATAAAACAAACCCTTAACATCCTTCCCAAATCTCAGATTTCAAATACCAAGAAAATTCTCCAAACCACTAAATAAGTGACTTCTGTATATCCCTTTGAGATGGAAAACACATTTATTACTACTGCTTATTTTTTAAATCCCTCTGATCTTGTAAAGCATGACCATCATAACTGAGAGCAACATGTTAGACTAATAATCGTTAGGAAGCAAAGTTACTGTTTACTATAATAATGCCATATTTCATATTTTAAAACTAAATGGAATCCGAAGTTTCTATTCATGTTAGACTTACGTGTCTAAAGCAGGAGTCTGTATGCAGGGCAAATACGGTCTGCCACCTGTTTTTATAAAGTTTTATTGGAACACATCCATGCCTATTTGTTTACATGTCATCTACGGCTGCTTTTGCAAGACACAGGGACAGAGTTGAGTAGTTGCAACAGAGACGGTAAGGTCTGCAGAATATAAAATATTTGTTTTCTGATCCGGCCCTTTAAGAAAAAGTTTGCTGACCTCTGGTCTAGGAAACAGCTATTTCAGTGGACTAAATCCTGAAATGAGAAACACTAATCCTGGTGTAGTCATCTCGCTGGGTAACTACCTAAGTCACTTCACCATTGACACTTTTTCTCATTTACAACACAACAAGTCATATGTATTAGGAACTTGTATACCAGACACTGTTCTAACGGCTTTACTTTTAATAAATGAACAACAAATTCATTCATTTAATTCTGGCAAAAACAGAGGGAAGTGAATGATTATCCCCATGAAACAGATGAGGAAACTGAGGGAGAGGGGTTAAATTAACCTGCCCAAGGTCACATTTCTGTTACATGGAAAAACTGGGAACAGAACTCAGGCAACCTGGGTCCCGTGCTGGCATTATTACTCTCTGTGCTGTACTGATAATAATTTTAATTTCATAAAAGTCACAGATAATAAAAGGAAATCTCAAAAGGTTAGTTAGAAATGTTAGGTAAGTACAGTAAAGTACACCTCTGCATGGTTTAGGATAAGATACCTAAAATAATAATAATATAACTGGACTTCCACAGACTCTTAAGACCCTTCTGATTCTAAGATTACAGCTAATCTTGGGGTATTGGGAATATAAAAGCCTATTCTTACCTATTTTTTACTCTATTTTTTACCAGGAGAAATCAAAGACTCAAACAAACTGACCAATGTCTGTCTTTCCCTTGGTAAACAAAGCCTCTCCAGAAAGGGCAGTTCAGGCCCTTCAGAAAGCCTTCAGGATAAAGACTTAACCAGCAGGACTAAGTTATCTTCCAAATTTGTTCCCATTGCTTCTTATCCTCCACCATTTTTTTTAAAATAAATTTATTTATTTATTTTTCGCTGCGTTTGGTCTTCATTGCTGTGTGCGGGCTTTCTCTAGTTGCGGCGAGCGGGAGCTACTCTTCGTTGCGGTGCGCAGGCTTCTCATTGCAGTGGCTTTTCTTGGTGGGGAGCACAGGCTCTAGGCACGCGGGCTTCAGTAGTTGTGGCACACAGGCTCAGTAGTTGTGGCACATGGCCTTAGTTGCTCCGTGGCATGTGGGATCCTCCCAGACCAGGGCTCGAACCCGTGTCCCCTGCGTTGGCAGGTGGATTCTTAACCACTGTGCCACCAGGGAAGTCCCACCACCATTTTTCCACTTGGGAAAAGGCTGAGGGAGCATCAACAGAAATTATGGAATGACGACTCTTCATGTCTGCAGCAAGAGAGCACTAGCCAGACTCTCAACCACTACATGGCTCAGGAAGACATCCCCTTGCTGAGTCATCCCCACCACATCCAGAAATTCTCCAGGATGTCTGGCGGAAATGTGTCACCTAGATGTGACCCAGTGCTCTTTTGTACTGAAAGATAGGTTTATATGATCCAAATATACCGCTAAATTACTCATCACCAACTTCACACTTAGATAGAGATGATCATAGCCATCTTCTTAGGCTAGTTTTTGATTGGTTCCCATATCTGCAAAGTCCAAATCCTTGAGTTTGACATTTAAGACCCTCCTCATTTTATCCCTTACTTACTTTTCCAATCTTATTCCTGTTTTTGGTCTTTCATGTAAACTGGATGGCCTGCTCTTTCTCCAGCAAATCATGTCGACTCACGCTTCATCTCTCTACTCTTGCTTCTGAGGCCATACTCAATCCAGACTCCCCTTTTTTCACTTCTACTGCCAACATCGCATCCAGTGTACAGGCCAAATCTCTGTGCTAAATATTGTGGAATATAATTTGTATTTCCTATGAGGGTTGGATCTTCACAATCCAGGATGGGAAACAAGTACATAAAGGACTAAACTAAAGATGTATATTAAAGGTTCAAAGTGCTACAGGACCCAGATCAGGGGATCTAAAAAGATGTTAGAGAGAGGCCATCACTGAGTCAGACCTTGAAGGAAGGGGGGAACCTTATAGAGTGGTTGAGTTCATAAAGTCGTAGGGGTAACTAAATAGGATAAAGGTTTACATCATAAACTTCAAAGCCAGATAGTCCTGGGTCCAAAATCCTGGCTCCCTTTGACCAGAAATAGGGTGTGTAGGAGTTACAATCAAATAAATCAGGTTGATGCCTAACCATGCCCCAAACCATATTTGTAGCCAGTCCTCATGTCTTGTTCAAATAATAAAGCCTTTCATATTATGCCCCCATGTAGTCTTCCCATCTCTCACTGCCAACAGCGTTTCATGTTTCAACCTATTCATTCATTTGGGCATCTAATCACACATTGATTTCCACTGTTTAAATATCCCAAAGTATGTTTTGCCTCCTCAATGAGATTTTGTTATCAAAGAATAGACTCTTTCAAATAGACCCTTGGCATTTTCAAATTGTAGGTTCAAGGTTCCTGACAAATAAGGCTAGTTTAGCTGAGAAGTAAATTTAAATTAAAAACTTGGGCTGTTTGGCTAGTGACATGGGGCCCAGCCAAACATAAACATCTGTATTCCAACACGGCTTTGTCTTCTGCCTCCAGTAACTCATATGAACAGACTGAAAACTTACTTCTATGTGGGATGTTTAGACAAAAAGCTAACGGCTAGGACTAGTGATAGAAATAAAGATCAAGTGAAGTGGTACAAGAAAGTGATGACTCTTAGCCAAAAAAAAAAACCCCAAAAAAACAGAGGTTAAAGAGTTGAAGAAATTATACATCATGTATATTTGAAAATCTGAGGCTGGACAAAGGGCTTCAGACTAATCCCTTCAGTGTTAAAAAGGTTAAGTGTCCAGTTTTTTGTGTGTTCTCATGGTACTAAGCACCATGCTGTAAACACCAGCTGAATGAACAACCTGATAATCTCCGAGGTCCCAAAGTCCTCAGTGATCCCACTTTCCATGTCAAAATCAAATTCAATAGTCAAATTTCCCTCGAGGTTGCAAAATTTTAGTATTCACAATGTCTACTGACATATTACATCAAATAAGGGCCACGTTTTTATTTATTTATTTTTAACATCTTTATGGGAGTATAATTGCTTTACAATGGTGTGTCAGTTTCTGCTTTATAACAAAGTGAATCAGTTGTACATATACATATGTCCCCATATCTCTTCCCTCTTTCATCTCCCTCCCTCCCACCCTCCCTATCCCACCCCTCTAGGTGGTCACAAAGCACCGAGCTGATCTCCCTGTGCTACGCGGCTACTTCCCACTAGCTATCTATTTCACATTTGGTAGTGTAGATATGTCTATGCCACTCTCTCAGTTCATCCCAGCTTACCCTTCCCCCTCCCCGTGTCCTCAAGTCCATCCTCTGTGCCTGCATCTTTATTCCTGTCCTGCCCCTAGGTTCTTTGGAACCATTTTTTCTTTTAGATTCCATATATGTGTTAGCATACGGTATTCATTTTTCTCTTTCTGACTTACTTCACTCTGTATGACATACTCTACGTCCATCCACCTCACTACAAATAATTCAATTTTGTTTCTTTTTATGGCTGAGTAATATTCCATTGTATATATGTGCCACATCTTCTTTATCCATTCATCTAAGGGCACATGTTTTTAAATTAACATGTTGTTTCACAATCATATTTGTGTTGTTTAGTAACAGCTTGCCTTTTTTAATCTTTTATTTTATTTTATTTTTTTCCGTACGCGGGCCTCTCACTGTTGTGGCCTCTCCCGTTGCGGAGCACAAGCTCCGGACATGCAGGCTCACAGAGCCATGGCTCACAGGCCCAGGTGCTCTGCGGCATGTGGGATCTTCCTGGACCGGGGCACGAACCCGTGTCCCCTGCATCGGCAGGCAGACTCTCAACCACTGCGAAACCAGGGAAGCCCAGCTTGCCTTTTTTTAAATTCTAAAGTTTTATGCCCAGCTTTGCCAATATTGGCAAATTATTTTTTATTTCCTAAAAAGATTCTAATTCAAAGATTCTAAGAAATTTTGGAATTCAAAGGTTGTTATTCTTTGCACTTTTTACTGAATTGATTGAAGTGATTAAAGTCTGCCATAAAGTTTTATGTAAAAATAAATATACGCACGACTGCACGTGTTATGGGGCAGTACGCTGGGAGTGGAGGTGAGAGAATGAACACAGCTCAGCTTCCGGGCACACCGATTTTCCTTTGTGACAAATACTTTAAACTTCATTTTTTTTATGACAAATATCATGGGCCACAGTGAAAATCTTACATAACAACATATTAAAACTTCATATGAAAAATATTACGAACCATAATGTAAAATTTACCTGTTACATTTAAACAGTGGATTTCAATTCATCTGGGGGCAAGAATTTTAGAGTAGATGTTCCCATTATTTGCACACTTCTTGAAGCACTGGGGTAGTTTGGTAGAAATCAGAGATTGCTGACTGCAGTCAGTCATGTCCTCAGAGGGAAAAATATTCTATAAATGTTCTGTCCCTTATGAAAATATAGGAAAAACAACTGCACTACCCCTAAAACTCCGGTCTCCATACCCAAGAAATCCTATAGATTCAAGTCCTTCCTCCTCTATCATTAATTAATGTGTTACTGCAAATATCACTCAAAAAATATGAGATCAAACCACTTGGATCCCACAGCATTCATTCCGAAAGAGCACTCTGAACTAGTGTTAAATTTGTATGGTGATTGTTTGAATAAACACAATGACTTCAGCTCACTGGTATATAACACTTTATCATGCCAGTAGAACTCTGTGAACCAACATACCCCGGTGAGGTCATCATAGCTCTGGAAAGTGGGCTGACCCATTATGAACTCCATCACTGCTGACTCAGCAGTAAGGACTCTTCCCGTTAAACTGCCCCACATGGGATAGGTGTGTTTTCATTGTCAGACTAGGCCCATGATCTCTGCATCATGTGTGTTTAGAAAGAAATGGACTGGTGGGTTCACTGACTTATTTCCTAAGAATTACGCTCCTGAAATATAAGGAATTGAATATATATATATAGGCTTACATATATACATTCAAAATACAAGACCATCTTATAATAAAGAAGTGTCCAAGTATATCCAAAGCTGAGAGTTTCCTGCCTAAGATAGGTCCAACTCAGCTACCTCCTGTTAAAAATCCTGTCAACCAGCATAAGACCTGGGGCTTTATAGACTTATTTAAACTAGAATAAGATGTATTCGTTTAGAAAAACAGCAGTTAAAATACCTATTTGATTTTCAGCTTCCATATGCAGAAAGATACAATGACCTATAAGTTTTCTAAATCTCAAAAGAGAATCCATAGCAATTATAAAAAAGGATACAGGATGAAACATTTAATGTTCCACTCCTCATGTACCCCTAACCTTCAATCAGAAAAAATATATAAGGGACAAAATGAAGCTCACCTCTATCACGAAAGGTTCTATCCCACAAAAATGCAACCCCACTTCTTTCAAATCATACCGTCCAAGGCTGACACCCTAGCTTTTCTTATCCCCTTCATGCTATCAAGAAATTGTTTGCTCTCTTTCTTTTCCTCCCCTTTCCTCTTTCTCATTTTAATGGGGGCCAAATTGGTAGATGGCTTTTTCAAGGGTATACTGGCAACTGGCAGTGGTTATCATAAGCCCTAAAAATGTAGTAGCCTTTGACCCAGCACTCCACATTAACTAAAGTTAAGCTAAACTAAATGCTTGGAGAAGTGGGCAAGGATTTTTGTACCTAATTTTCACAACGTTATTTATAAGAAAAAACAGAAACAATCTAATTGTGTCTAGCAATAGCTACACTGAAGTACACCTATTAGATAGAATATTAAGCAGGTCAAGGTTTAGAAGGGTGTGGTTACCAATGGTTAATGACACAGAAGGATGTTCATGATATATTGATTTTTGTAAATATACATGTACATAAGGTAAAAAATCAGGGAGGATAACCATCTATGGTTTTCAATACTTCCTTCTTCCCCTTCATCACTGACCCTGCAGAAGTCTACTACCAGTCACATATCTTTCAATAGAGAGAAATGAGCAGGGGCGGGGGCAGGTGAAGTGGCAAATGAATGGACAAGTGTACCCATGTTTTTTCAAAACCTCTCCTACTCCCAGGGTCTGTCTGTGAGTCTTCTTTCCTCCTCTGAGATATGCTATCATAGACCAGCATGCTGACGGTGGTAGAATTTCAGATGAATGTGATTTTATTTTCCTTTTTGCTTATCTGTATTTTATAATTTTACATTAAAGATCATGTATTATTTCTGTCAAAGAGAGCAGAGCATGATGACTGAAAGTGTAGAATTTGGAATAGATCAGCCTGGGTTTTAATATTCCAGGTCCATAGCTTTTCACGTATATGATTTTGGTCAAGTTACTTCACCTAAGCCTCAAGTTTCCTCATCCAACAAATGGGCAGAATAATATTACAGGTATCCTTTTATTAGAGATGCTAATAGAAATGCCATACTGGATAAAGGAAATGATTACTATAGAGTATATAAAATACAACTTTAAGTGTTTATACTTTTAAGGAAAATAAATCTAAGCCCCAATCTCCTAGGAGAAAAATATTATATAAATTAAAACATGGGGAAATTTTCACTCAAAATGCTAACTAAAAATGTATATTAAGCAGCCCTGAGTTACCATTTTACATATACCAAAACAAAAAATCCTAACATTCATACTTCCAAGGTTGTAGTGAAATTGCTGGTCATTCACGGTTAGCGGCAATGGATTTAATTCTTTCGTACTTGAGGAAAGCATTAATGCTCTATTGCAGTAAGACTTAGTAATTCCACTCCAATGCACTGATCTTAGGAAATAATTTGCCTAAAACAAAATTTAATATACACAAAGGTGTTCAATACAGAATTCTAAATAAAAATAAGTAACTGGAAATACCTGAATATCTATTTTTAGAGGGATAGTAAATGGTTTAATTAATATTGGCACGTAAAAATAAAAAAATTAAGAAACCACTCAGGTTGTCATAATGAAGACCATGAAGAAACAAAACAGTTTGATATACTTTTTTTTTTGCGGTACGCGGGCATCTCACTGTCGTGGCCTCTCCCGTTGGTGAACACAGGCTGCGGACGCGCAGGCTCAGTGGCCATGGCTCACGGGCCCAGCCGCTCCACGGCATGTGGGATCTTCCCAGACTGGGGCACGAACCCGTGTCCCCTGCATCGGCAGGTGGACTCTCAACCACTGCGCCACCAGGGAAGCCCCAAGTTTGATATACTTTTAACTGAAGACAACAGGATCCAAGATATTTACCCTCTGTCGCTATATAAAATGTATATAATACACTGGAATAACTGAAGTGAGGCGGAGCATGCAGGGCCTGGGGAGAGCAGAGGCGTGGACCAGCATGGGCACCCTCAACAGTTGGCCCAGAAGACATGGTCAGCCACGGCAACTATTTCTGTTGCAAGAGAGACCAAATTTTACTAACATTTCATGAATGGATTGCTATTGGCACTCTATCTCAGTACAGACAGATGCCAGCTGGTCACCCAGGATGCAAGAGGTCTCTGAAGGAAGACGGGGAGTTCCACAGCCACGAGGAGTCCTCATTCCTTGGGTCCTTCTGAGGACTACAAGGTATTACAGTCTGCATGCACCCAGGTAAGCGTACGGATGGATGGATGATGTTATCGTTATAATTTAACCACAAAATGGACAAATGGCTTAAAGTAACCATGGGTGGATAATAACACCAATAACACAAGCACAAGTGACACAAGAAATTGGCGAATTGGACACAACTTGTTCAAATCACACAGCCCATAAGGGGTCCCTAGTCCCTCTAAAGTAAAGATGACATTCTCACAGCAAGAAAAGTTTCTGAAAGGAACATGTATTTTGAAAATAGAAGTTTGAAAATATTTCCATTATGTTTTCTTTTTGCCCAAATAATGTCACATCTATAAAACCTCTCCTATCTGTACTCTCTAAAAATGTGAACACAGAATTTTCTATTCAGCCTTAAAATGTACAAAATTAAGAGTTTTAATTTTTAAAGCCCTATTAAAAATAGCAAACTGTGGCATGTTCCCATTATTTGTTTTCAAGAATTCATTAACATTAAAGAAGAAAATAATAGCTACCATTTATTGAGGGCTTACTGTTTATGGCTCAGGCCCTGTTCTCAGTGCTTGATGTGTGTTAATCATTCAATCTTCAACACTACCCCTGATGGAGAGACTACTATTACCTCATTTCACAGATGTAAAAACTGAGACACAGATTAGCAAAGCATCTAATCTAGTAAATAGTCAAGACAGGATTCTAACCTAGGCTTCAACCCTAGAAGGTCTGTTCTTAACCCCTCAGAATACTACACTAGATTGCAATTGACGGGCTGATTTCAACCAAACTTTTCTGGAGCTGGAGGATTAAAAACGAACAAGTAGTAAGCACTGCATGTCTCCCATTTGGATCTATATGTACCTTATAAATTAACTTTTGCAATATGACAAAAAGCCAAACATTTTTAAAACTGAGAGCATTTATTGTTTTTCTTGTACCATTAATAAATATAAAATTATTTTTAAAACATTTATTAGATCCTGTTAATTCCCACTTTTGTGTGTTTACAATTAAAATATTCATGCAATAATGTATCTATTATTTTATAATAAATATACATAGACTGACGGAGATGCTCACGAACTTAGTGACAGCAGTACCCTAACAGAAAGTTTTAGAGACAATTGCAGAAGGTTTAAAACAGGAGAAAAACAATCAAATTTCACTTTTTTTTTTAAGATTCTTTTTTGATGCAGACTTTTTTTTTTTTTTTTTAAGTCTTTACTGAATTTGTTACAATATTGCTTCTGTACTATGTTTTGGTTTTCTGGCCGGGAGGCATGTGGGATCTTAGCTCCCCGAGCAGGGATTGAACCTGCACCCCCTGCACTGGAAGGTGAAGTCTTAACCACTGGACCACCAGGGAAGTCCCAAAATTTCACTTTTAAAAGATCCCTCTGGAGATAATATCAAATTTGGAAGCAAGGGATGCAATTATGGTTTCTGAAAGTATGAACTAGCAGAGAGAACGGAGGGGAGAGGGAGGCTGAGAAAAGCTTTAGATTTATCAAGGCACAAAGGGGCGGAAGCCAGTGATGGCTCTATGGTTTCTGACTTGCGGTGACAGAATTCAGAAGAGAATATAAAACAAAGTGTATGCGTGTATATGTGTGTGCGTTTATGCGTATGTGTGAGATGGGGGGTGAAAATTAAATTTTGATCGCACTGAGATTGCAATGCCCATGGAACCACAGGGTGAATGCATACAATATAGTTGGGAAAACAGGTCTGGAGAGTTCAGGAGAGAGCCCTGGGCTCATCTGTGATTGACCTTCATCATTTTGTAAGTGGCCACTGACAAGATGGGTTTTGATAAGTGCCAGGGGAGAAGACCTAAAGACAAAAGGGTGCCAGCATTGAAAGAACCAGCCGTGATAACAAAGCCACTGAAGAACTTTAGGAAGGAAGGAAGGAAGGGCCTGGGAGATGGGAGGGGTCCTGGAGAGGGAGGAATGAGAATGAGAGGCTAGGAACCACGCGCGGGACACTGAAGGCTGGCTCGGGGAGGCTGCGTGACCCACCATACCCAAAACCTTTCTATGACCCAGAAAACATGAAAAAATAACTTCTGATCCTACTCTTGCTACATCTGCTTAGCTGCCTGACCAGCCATAACTGATTCCTCTTTCCCATCAGACCCTAATGCCCCTCTTTCATGATATGAGGATGGGCCTTGGCTTTCTGAAGGAACTACAGATCCGTTCAGTGTCCTCTCTTAAGAATAAATAGAGGTTACATTGAAGGCAAATTTTACTATTTTTCCAATGCCCTTAAATTTTTTTAAATCTGGAATTTCTCCATAATGATAAAGAGACATAAACTTTATCTTGGGTTTGAATCAGTGCCTGATTCTACTTGGTCTGAATATTGAGTCAGGATAAAACCTCATGAAGGCCAAACAACCCTCTTAGACTTAGAAATAGTACCATAAGTTGAATTTACCAGCTCACTTTCCCCTCAAGTCTTTATTTCAGAAAATTTCAAAGATATACAACCATTAAGTAGATTAATACGAGTGCCATGCACCCATCACCAGCTTCAACAATCACAACCCACGGCCAATCCTATTCCAGCTACACTCCTCCCACCCATACTCCCATATTACCTTGAAGCAAGTCCCAGAAATACTAACATTTCTTCCATGAATATTATAGTATACCTCCCTAAAAGATACTATAACTATAAAACTATTATCACCCCCCCCCAAAATTAGCAATAAGTCTTATTGTTAGGAAGAGGAATTTCTATTTCAAGCCCAGCACATTTCCAGTCAATCACATTTCCAACTGTCTCATAAAAGTCATATTTTAAAAAAAAATTTTTTTCTTTGTTTGCATTAGGATCGCCTCAGGGTCCACCATGGAGGTTGGTTGATAGGTTTGTTAAGAATTTTTTTTTTTGGCTCATTTTTTTAAAGACTATATTTTAAGAGCCATTTTAGGTTTATAACAAAACTGAGAGAAGGTACAGAGATTTCCTATGAAATTTTCCTAAGAATTTTTAATCTACAGTTTCCCCCCTTCATCTCTATTCTTTCTCCTTGCAAGCTATTTATTGAAGAAACTGGGTTGTTTGTCCTGTAGGGTATTCCACGGTCTGACTGCATTCCCAGGTGCAACTTAACATGTTCCAGCTCACTTCTAAAATTCAGGTTGGTTAATTTTTTTCCTGTCCCTTGTTGACAGATAGAGGGGGAAACAGAGATATCACGTGGTATACTGAATAAAACCAGAGTACTTGTCCATTCTGGTGACATTCAGTAATATGGAAAACAAACTGAGGGCCAATTTTTAAGGATGCTATAACATTATCTTTGGAGCAGGAACAGAAGTTGAGCCCTGGGCTTATAAAGTAGTATTTAGATCACAAGGATAGGAAACAAATGTTCCAGACTGAGGTTTTCCTTCTCTCCCCAACTCCCTCTGCTAGTATGACAGAGGCTGGGGGGAGGGGGCTCTAGAGCAAGCAGCTGAGCTGAATCCCAGCTGTGTGCCTTTAACCAGCTTACTTAACTTCTCTGGGCTTCAGGGCCCTTATCTGTAAAATGGAGACAATACTTCACACCTACTGTGGGAGAATTCATTGAGATCATTCAGAAAAAGAGTTTGGCACACAGTAAACTCTCGAAAAAAAAGTTATTGTCTTTTAAAAGTCATGATTATCCCTAATTAAAAGTGAAGGGCTTCCCTGGTGGCGCAGTGGTTGGGAGGCCGCCTGCCGATGTCGGGGGCGCAGGTTCGTGCCCCGGTCCGGGGGGATCCCGCGTGCCGCGGGGCGGCTGGGCCCGTGGGCCATGGCCGCTGGGCCTGCGCTCCGCAATGGGGGAGGCCGCAGCGGTGAGAGGCCCGCGTACCGCAAAAAAAAAAAAAAAAGTGAAAGTCTCTTCAAAACTAAAGCTCAACCTTGAAGTGCCCCCATTTTTCTTCCCCAACTAAGTGACTAAATTGTTGAGTTCTTGCCAATTTCTGTCTATAGCAGTACTTCTGAACAAAAACCACCCCTGCCGTGTGATAATGTATCTTCCATATTTTGCAAACAGCAGGCAGAACCAGCTGTCCTTGAACAGCCACAGAAGTAATCTTCTTGCCTGTTTAGGAAGCATTCAAGTGAGGGACAGCAATTTTTGTTTCCTTTGACTAAGGGGCTGCCATGTGCCAAGCCTGATGTTTAGCATAGACACTTCATGAATTCTTATCTGCTGGCTTTCAGGGGAGAGGAAATCCAATGGCCTATGTTTTAATTATTAATAACCCCAAAGTTCTCATTTAAAATATGTATTCCGTACCCACCACTGGGCTACGTGCTGCAGGGAGTGAAAATTTAACAATAAGGCACAGTCTGTAAAAAAGAAGTTTATAGTCCATTAGGAGGAAAGAGAGGTAGGCTAATGATCCAGAACGTAATGGAACATAATATAACATGAGGGGGGAAATGAGATGGTAGGAAAAAAAATCAGGTGGGAAAAATAAAGTTCAGGGTCGTTGTGGGGGTGCTATTTAAGAAAGAGATGATGTGTAAGATGAAAGTTTAACCAATGTATAGAAGTTCAATAGACCACAGGAAGGGTTGGAACAAACAAGGAGAAACAGAGTTTCAGACAGAGGAAACGCGAGCATGGGGGCTGAAGTGTGGAGACTGTTCAGAGAATGGCAGTAGTTCTGGTTGGATGGAGTGCAGGACGTGTGACGGGAAAGAGAGAGAGGTGGCTAGATCCTAAAAGCCTTTGATGAGTGGTGGTCAGGAGACTGGACTAGGTTGGGTAAGTAACTGAGAGGTGTTGAGGTTTTCTGAGCCACTGAGTGGCACGGTCAGAGCTGTGTTTCATATAAATTCATATGGACACAAGGAGGTGGAAGGAGACCACCTGTACCCAAATTCAGAGTCAAGTCAAAGAAAGGAAGGCACAGACACCAGCTATATTTTGTATGGAGAAAATATACTGTAATATAATATGAGAGAAGAGGTGAAGGAGAACTCAAAGACAGCTCCCAAGTTTTGAACCTAAATGCCTGGGAAGAATAGCAGTGCCGTTAACGCTGATATAAGTCAGTTCAAAGAGCTGGGAGTGGGAGAAAGGTGATGTCATAAATCCCACTGGAACGTGCTGAATTTGATGGACTGGGAGATCACACACAGTGGGCCACCAGGACCAAGGGGAAAAGTGTAGAGAGAGGGCCAGGGAGAAAACCTCAGAGAAATAATATGTTTAGGATGTAGCAAGGTGGGCTAATGAAAACAGATGGAGAAGTAGTGTTCGGAGAAGAATATTCAGGTTAGTACAAATCACAGGATCCAAGGAATGAAAGAGCTTCAGCGGAGTCGTGAAGACAAAGGACAGATGGGAAAAGTTAAAGGAGTGAGTGAGGAAGTAAAGGCAATGAATGTAGTCCCCTTGTTCAACAAACTCAATATAAAAGAATAAAGAAAGGATGGGATAGACGCAAGAGCACTGAAGAATTATTTGTTCTTCAGGAAAGGGGACCTTCTGAAGGTCTTTATGCAGATCAAAGGTGATGGGGAGGAAACGCCTGAACACCCAAGACAGGAAAGAAAATGAGTGACCCTGGAGACAAAGAAGAGGAGGTAAATGAAAAGACAGAAATATGTTGAAGTGAAAAGAGAAAACAAAGCTTAAAAGTCAAGATGACCAGCTGTCAGATCTGCTTTGCCCGCCTCTGTAGAGTTTCAAAAAAATAATACAAACTTGTAGAGATTTCACCTAGAAAACCAGACATTTGATTCTTCTAGAGAAAAGAGAAGATGGGCAACGCTGGGCCAGGCTTCCACAGGACAACTGCTGCCGTCCCCTCCTGCGACACGGCTGTCACCTGCGCATCTCCTCTTTCATTTCAGTAATTTCGATGGCCCCTGTGGGCAGTTTAGTTTGTGACCCCTGACCTAGATCTTTTCAATTAAAAAAGGAGATGATGTCATCCTTAGAGACTGAGTGAGGACTCTAGACTGAGACTTGAAAACTGTGAAAAACCATTGTAATAGTCATCGAAGGAAATGGGTTAGGAAGTCAAACAGGATATGAATAATCAAAGGGCTGTTGTCTATCTGTCCGCTGAAGAGAGCAGGGATTCATCATTTTGCCTGCCAGTGCCCTACAGCCTGAAAGCGGAGGTCACAGGACAGTTGTGGCATAAGACAGGAAGACAAAGGGTTCTAGGGTGATAGGGGGACCTCAGTGAGAAGACCCACCCTTGATGGGGGGTCCGAAGGGATTGGTGTCCGGGGAGAATGAAGAAGAGACATCGTGGGAACAAAGAGCAGATCAGGAGGAAGGAGGGAGGTGAGAGAGACCTGCAAGGCAAGATAAAAAGGGTCTTCCTGGAATTTTTCTGGCAGGAACTTGAAAGTATCATCTGTACAAAAATATTAGACGACAGACACATCAAAGGCTAAGTGGAAGAACTGGGAGACTTTGGGAGGAAAGCAAAAACAAGTATGATTAGTACAAAAGGGAAAAGTTAGTCCTGCAAAAATTTACCTTTAGTGTATCTTCATCTCCCTGCTATTCAACTTCTAGAAATCAACTAGAAAAAGTGAAAATATAACCAGGCTTGGTAAATCATGATAAATTAAGTTCAGAGAATTATATTTTTGTGAAATGAGCCATGTGAATGTTAAAGATTTTTCAACTACACACTTGACTTCCTTTCAAATATCCTTAAATATGATTTTGGAGGTAAAAGTATATTCATTCTTTGTTCTTATATGCAGAGGACTGTATATATTACCTCAAGTTTCGAAGAAGAAAGGAGATCAAAAATTCGAAATTCAGTAAGTTCTCAATGTCCCACACAGCACACACACGCACAAAGGGAAGGGACCCAGCGTTCACACCCACTGGTCCAATGCCTAAACCTTTGGGGGCTACATATTCCGTAAGTACCTTTATGTTTAAAAGAAACCGGCACAAAAACCAAAATGACATATTAAATGCAGAGAGTAATTCTACAAGGTTACACTCCAACTGGCAGCCTGGCAGCTCTAGGGACAACAGCAAGGGTGGCAGCACCACAAAGGGGCATGGATGGGGGAGATTAAGGCTTTATCTTCAATGTTTGAGTTATCTGTTTTTAGGGTGAGAATATATTCATAATTTAAAATAAAAATTTTTAATTAAAATTCAATAAAATGAAGCTAAAGCATCCTTTCTAATTATCAAAGAAATATACATTAAAAAAGACCCTTTATTTTAAATAGTACGAAAAAGCCTGGTGAAGCACAACACCTGTTAAGGTGTGGGACAAGAGGAAATCCAATAATGTGATTGCTGCTGTTTTTCTCTGAATAGATGATGCGTGCCCACAGCACAAAATTTTAAAGGTACAAAAGGACCTGTTCTAAAAATTAAGTCTCCATCCCTCTCTCCTATGCCCCAGATACCAGTTCCTCTCCTTAGAATCCACAACTATCAAGTTTCTTGGGTGTCCTGTAAAGAGTCCATCAAATCATGGGTGGGAGTATAAATCAATACACTTTATTAAAGAAGGCTTAGCAGCATCTATCAACACTTTAAATATACATACCAGTCTGAGAGTGGCATAGACATATATACACTACCAAATGTAAAATAGATAGCTAGAGGAAGCAGCTGCATAGCACAGGGAGATCAGCCCGGTGCTTTGTGACCACCTAGAGGGATGGGATAGGGAGGGTGGGAGGGAGACGCAAGAGGGAGGGGATATGGGGATGTATGTATACGTATAGCTGATTCACTTTGTTATACAGCAGAAATTAACACAACATTGTAAACCAATTATACTCCAATGAAGATGTTAAATAAATGAATAAACAAAAACACCTTGTTACCTCGCAACACATAAGACTCTATAAAAAATGATCTATGTACCTAGATGCGCATTGCAACATTTCAGAGATAATGAATTGGAAACCGTGTAAATATTAAAACTATAGCATATCTGTCCAACAGAATACTGCACAGTCATTATTAAAACATGAGAGAGCTACATAGAGTTGACCCTTGAGCAACACGGGCGTAGGGGAGGTTAGGGGTACTAATCCTTGGCGCATTTAAAAATCTGCATAAAACTTACATTGAGCCCTCAGTATCTGCAGTTCCGCATCCAAGGATTCAGCCAATGGTGCACAGTATACTAGTGTAGTATTTAGTGAAAAAAATTCACGTGTAAGTGGGCCGGTGCAGTTCAAACCCATGTTGTTCAAGGGTCAACTGTATACAGATACGGAAAGATGTTTCATGACACACTGGACAAAGAAAAAGGAAGCTGCTAAGCAAAACGACAGTATGATAGCGTTTCTGTAAGACAATAAAACATTCCGGGTACGCATACCTATGTGTATGAACGTTGTATATGTCTGGGAGGATATTCAAACAATTTTTAATTGTGTTAGTTACAGGAGATTAGGAATGTGAAAGCAGTGGAGAAAAGAACAGGGGAAGGTCTCCATTTTTTAATACTATATTATCTGCATGTTACGATGAGCACATATTGCTTTTGTACTGTAACTTAAGAGTTTCAAAAATTAAGGTTAAAAGAAGAGAGCTGACAGAAATCAGTAATACATGGATGAAAATAACCATCTGTAAAAATATTTTGCATGCATGTTATTAAAAAGACTAAGATATGACAGATGCGGATTTAACATCCAAGAGCTGCCCCAGAGGCTCAGGCATGAACTAACGCACGATTATATTGAAGGATGGATAAGAATCATGCATTCTGAGGGCTGCTAGACACAGAGTCCCTAAGCTAGGGGGGGAAGCCAGAAGGGCCCAGCCATCCACAAAAATGCAAGTGCTTTCTCTTCTTGTAGACCCAAACTCAGTAACTTTCAAAAAGTGATTGAAAATACTGGGGGTGGACAAAGAAAGGTAATGGACATGGAAAGAAGGAGTGCTAAGAAAATAAAGGTATTACAAAATCTGGAAATGCCAGAAGATCTCCAGGAATAGTCCTAAGGTCCACTTTCTAAATTACAGCCAGAAGCCAAAACTTCCTTTCTGAAAAGACGGGCATCAACTGAATTTAAACTTTTATCCAAGAACATATAGTACCTTTGTCATGAGGAAGTACTGTGACGAAAAAGTTGAGGAAAAAGGACAGTCAGACTATTAGAATGCATGAGTATCCCTCTATCTCCAGTGCTGATTTGAGGGAAAGGATGCACTCACTGATTCCATGGGTTTCTCAGTCTTTCCAGCAGATAAACCTCTGGAAAGGAGAAAACTCTGTGAGGCAATGTTCATTCAGAAACGCTACAGCTAAAGATTACAGCAGCTATGTCCAAACATCCTTCCAATACTGGTCTTATTTCTCAAACTCACAGTATTAAGTTTTCTACTGCTGCCACAACAAATGACTACAAATTTAGCAGCCCGAAACAACACCTATTTTTTATCTCACAGTTTCTGTGGATCAGAAGTCTGGGCACAGCATGGCTCAACTGGGTGTCTGCTCCAGGTTTCATGGGCAGAATTCATTCTGTGTGGCTGTAGGACTGAGGTCCCCATTTCCTTCCTGGCTGTCGGCCAGGGATTGTTCTCAACTTCTAGAGATCACTTGGCTGGTAGCCTCCTTCAAAGTCAGCAGCGGCGGGTCAAGTTCCTCTCAGCTGTCCTCCTGCCTCCCTCTTCTGCCCCATCTCTCTGAGTCTTCGGTTTTTAAAGGCTTATGTAATTACTTAAAGTTTGCCCACCTGGAATATAAATTAGTGCAGCCACTATGGAGAACAGTACGGAGGTTCCTTAAAAAACTAAAAATAGGGCTTCCCTGGTGGCGCAGTGGTTGAGAGTCCGCCTGCTGCTGCAGGGGGCGCGGGTTCATGCCCCAGTCCGGGAGCATGGCCACTGGGCCTGCGTGTCCGGAGCCTGTGCTCTGCAACGGGAGAGGGTGCGGCAGTGAGAGGCCTGTGTAACACAAAAATTAAAAAAAACAAAAAAAAAACAACTAAAAATAGAGTTACCATATGATCCAGCAATCCCACTACTGGGCATATATTCAGAAAAGACAAAAACTCTAATTCAAAAAGGTACTTACACCTCAATGTTCATAACAGCATTAGTTACAACAGCCGAGACATAGAAGCAACCTAATGTCCATAGACAGATGAATGGATAAAGAAGATGTGGTATATATACACAATGGAATATTACTCAGACATAAAAATGAATGAAATAATGCCATTTGCAGCAACATGGATGGACCTAGAGATTATCATACTAAGTGAATTAAGCTAGACAGAGAAAGACAAATATCATATGGTACCACTTCTATGCGGAATCTAAAAAAATGAAACAAAGGAACTACTTACAAAACAGAAATAGACTCACAGAATAGAAAACAAACTTATGGTTACCAAAAGGGAAACGGGGGGAGAAGGATAAATTAGGGATTTGGGATCAACAGATCCACATTGCTACATATAAAATAGATAAACAATAAGGACCTGCTGTATAGCACAGTGAACTATATTCAATATCTTGTAATAACCTATAATGGAAAAGAATCTGAAAAAGAATATATATATGTACATATATGTATAACTGATTCACTTTGCTGTACACCTGAAACTAACACAATATTGTAAATCAACTATACTTCAATTTAAAAGAAAGAATTTGCCCACCTGGACAATCAAGGCCACTCTCTCTATCTTAAAGTCCACTGATTACTAACCGTAATTTGATCAGCAGAGTTCCTTCACAGCAGTACCTGGGTTACTGTTTGACTGAACAGCCAGATGACAGGTATCCTGGGAGGACATCTTTATAATTACGTCTACCACATTCATTTATACTCTGAGGTTAAAAAAAAAAAAGATGACACAAGTATTCCAATCTACCTGGATTTTTCAGCATATAATAATGAACTGGCACTGCTCTTACATGAGTTACTTCGATTAAACCTGCAAATAACTCTGCTAAATAAATATTATCATAACCATCTTTATAATCAACAAAACTATGGCTCAGAAGTTAACTTGCCTTAGGACACAGGAACTGGAAGTGAGAAAAATAAGAAACCTGATGTTAGCAGTCTAAAAAGCCCACTTCCTCTAAGATTTCTGAAAATATGGCACAATTATGACTTTAAAAAAAATGGCTTAGTTAATAGTAATGGGAATTAGGAATAGTGATGTTTAAAGTGGAGGGGGAGGAAACCCAACAGGAGTTAGCAACTAATTAGTTCTGTAAATTAAAGGTAAGGAAAAAATAAAATCAAAGCCAACTACCATTTGAAGGACAAACTGAGGTTAACAAACCATGTAGGTCCAAAGAAACCTGAGTAATTTCTACCCAGAGGGTGTGGAAGACAATTTACATTATCAAAAGTCCTAATGATTTTGAAAATTACAAACCAGCCATATAATGGAATACTAGTCCTAATATACTAAGCAGGCTACAAAATACCATGTATAAGATTGTGCATGTGTACATATTCACGCACTTTCACTTATTTTATTCAACAAATATTTATGGAGCATCTCTTGTGTGCCAGACACTTATCTAGGGGCTGGGGATATAGCAATAAACAAAACAAAGTCCCTGCCTAGAAACAGCAAATAAATAAACAAGTGAAAATGTAAGAGATAGTGATAATACCATGGAGAGAATAAAGCAGAGCACGGAAACAGGGAGCTCAGAGAGGAGGGTTGTTATGTTGTATGAGATGGTCAGGGGAGGTGACCCTGATAGGATGGCATCAGAACGCAGCACTGAAGGAAATGAGTGAGCCGTGCAGTTCTCTGGGGGGCAGCTTGCAATAAGCAGCGGGAAGAGCAAGTGCAAGTGCCCTGGGGTAGGAGTGCACTTGGAGAACTAAAGGAACGGAGAGGAGGGAGTTGTGGCTGCACCAAAGTAAATGAGGTAGGAAGAAGCAGGGGGAAAGGTCAGAGGAGTTAGAGAAGTTGGGGGCGGGAGATGACAAAGGACTTTTGTGCCATTTTGAAGACTCTGGAAATGAGAAGCCATCAGAGGGTTCTGTATACAAGAAAAATCATCTATAGCTTATCCATAAATAAAGAACTGAAGTTCAAAACACCAAATCTAGCAATAATTACCTCTTCATGATGAGATGATTACTTATGAACTTTTGCTTTCCAGTATTACTTATTATTTAAAATAAAAGTTTCGGTGCATAGAATGTCAAGTTAGTCTTCAAGTGCACAGAAGTGAACTACCAGTGGTGCTCGGGGGACAGTGGATAGGCTCCCGGGCTCTGGATCAGGATGGCTGGATTTGGTTTGCTCACTTTGTGTCCATTCAATTTGCCCAACCTCAGCCCACTGAGCTTAAAATGAAGGTAATAATACCCATCTCTTCTGGCTGCTCTGAAGGAGGAAAGCACTCGCATAGTATTGAGCTCATAGTATGAGTCCCCAGAGCTGTATATGTTAGTATCGCCTCCAAGGACAGATTCAGCCAGGCCTGCTTTATGGAACAGCTAAAGTGTGCCGGTCATCTGCAGCGTGCGTGGGACGCAGATCATGTGTTAACCTAACCTGGGCTTCCTCCCTGCGTCTCCCTCTGAATACCAGTCCAATCTAAAAAATAGCACCAGTCCAATTTAAGTTAATTTCCAAAACCCAAACAGAGAGAATCCATGAGGTTCTGTAGCAAAGGATGCCAAATCTAAACCACGGAAACAAATGAACTTATTTTGCATTTAACTCATTCCTGAGGTTTTGTGAACTCATCTCTCAGGCAAATCTGTAATCTTTTATTTCTTTATTCTTTATTTTTCAGTCAAGACCTAAGCCAGCCAATAATTTATATTTAAAATTTATATTTAGAATGCAGGATTACTGACTGCTGCTTGAGAATAAAAGAAAAACTTGGATTTTCAAAGATTAAAAAAGCAATAATATATATTACACAAAGACAAATTTCTGGGTGCAAAGTTTGAAAACATTCAAATGTGTAAATTTTTCCATGTGTATGTAATTTTTACCTGTCAACACAAATTCTCTTCACAGATGACGCACTCTTACAAAGACTTCGTTTTATCATTAAGAAAAGCCTCAGACACTTGCATTCAACTTTCTAGTTTAAATGACAATTACAGTGTTTTTGTCTTCTGACGGGGAGGAATAAACAACTTTACCATCTCCTAGTCTGTGTGTCTTCTCTAGAATGTCAGCTTGGCCCAATTACATTTATTTTTCATGTAGGGAAAATAGCAGGGTTTGTTCCACATGGGTGCTGGGTATGTGCATAGAAATTTCACCATTTAATTTTTGTGTCTGGAAGGAAAGGAGATTATAATTATGCCATGAGGTATAACTATAATTAGGTTTTCAAATATCATAGGTATCCCTATGAGCCAATTGTAAAATAACAGAGAGTTCTGGTACTGTGTTACTGGGTTAGCTTTTTTTACCCCTCGAACCATCACATTCCTCTAACCTCAGGAAGAATGAGAAAATCTTACAGTTAAAAAGGTTTTTTTCTTTAAAGATAAAGAAACTAAGCTAATACAAACTGTTACTAGTATTTAGCACTGATGAGACTTTCATATGCACTTGTTGGTGCTTAAAAAATCATTACAGTGGCTATGAGTTATATCCAACAAAATAGGTTAATGGCAAGTTTAGGTAAGTACATTTAACCTTGTTACCTCTGGTGATGCTAATAAGACTTTGCAATAACGTAACTTCCTAACTGAGGTCGTACAGTACACTTTACACATGATCCTTTATGATTATTTTACAGAAGATAAAACACATGTACAATTTACAGGTATTACACAAGTCTAAGCAGCATGTGTGTGTGCGTGTGTGTGATTTTTGTGTGTGGGTGTGGGAGGCAAGGGGAGTATATACTGAATCGATTTTCCCCAGTTGTCCCCCCAAATGAGTAAGATATTTCTTGACCCATATAGAATGGTGTGCATGATATATAACATATAATATCCTGTATAATTACGCATATTCCCACTCTTTTGTACCGCTTTCTTTCTGGGAAAGAGAAAGACAAAACGAAAATAAGCATCTTCAATTCTTGGTTGTATGATCTAATTACTGAAAGTAGCCTTGTTTGTTTAAAAATCACAGTTACAGGCTCTAAACACCAAATAATCTTGGAAAGACCACAGAAGTCTTTAGGGAAAAGGCAAAGGTATACGAAACAGAGTATGTGAACATCTAATAAAGCATCTGTAAAATATAAAATGCCTAATAATTGTATTCCAAAATATTTCAAGAGCCAACTTCTACTCAAACATACCCACTCATTACTAAAATCCTATGAGTGTATAAAGTGTACACAAATACCCAAAGTAAAACGGAGCATCGTGGGGCTATGTTGAAGCAATGAACAGACTCCAGGAAATAAAGAAATAGAGCTTCAAACACGAGATCCTTTAAACAACTGAGTGATTCTCAGCATCCAGAATTATCAGAAAACAAACAAAATTAGAGAATCTACTTAGAAATCTATAGGGAAGGGAGAACTTTCCTGAATACTTGGAAATATAAGAAAGCAGTTCACATTCTAGTAGTTCCAGGTTTGTCCCCAATGAATCTGCATCACTCATTTCTCACATAAAACCTATTATGGGGAGGGGGGATTTAGCACTTAGACAAAATATAATATGCCTACAGTGTTGGAGACTTTTTATGAACTGACCTAGTGGTAAAAACATGAGTATAGGAGCTGACAGAGTTCTTGTCGGTAGCAAATGCAGCCACGTAAACATTTATATGGATTATCATTCTACAGACTTTTAGGTGCTTGATAAACATCTTCACATTTTTATTTTTTCAGAGTATTCCCTTTCCTTGTGGAAGAGTAAGCATTGTTACCATGACGTTACTCCTAAGAGCTTTAGTTTGATTCAAAAAAGCTCAGCATGAGGAGAAAAATTTTTCCTTCATTAATTTAAAAATAACTCAAGCTCTACGAGATTTCTAAAGCAGACTCCCTCTTCTTTTTCCCAAAATACATATGAAGCCAGTAGCAGAGAATTATCAAAGAGGACTCAATGAAATGTCAGATTTTGAAACTAAACAAAATCCAAGCCACCTGGACAAGTCAGTAAGCCCTGTCTCAAAATGGGTTTTTGCTGGGGGCGGGGGAGGGCGTGTGGAAGGGGGGGGTCCTTTGACATTTTAAGACCCTTAATCCCCCTCTCTCCCCCTTCCTCCAAGTATATATGCCTGAGCAAATGTAAAACAATCAATCTTCTTAGAACTGCAGGCCTATGTAGATTAAATTATTAGCCTCCAACAATCCAACAATTCCAAGAAGTAAGAGGTTAAATGATTTATTAGCAATTCTGCCATTAGCCAAATTAGCAATTTAGCCATTCTTCCAACGTGCCTTCTCCTGGTCAGTGCTGGATGTCAGGGCTGTGTTTGCCTAAAAGTAGCCTGCAAGAAGAAAACTCTTCTAAACCAAGACAAATCCAGACTGCCAACAGCAAAGCACAACAGATGCTTCCTGTTCCTTCAGTAAATGACAACAGTCCTAATGTGGATGACATTCCTGATTCTTGGGAGAAAGCAACAATGAACATAAGACTCCATGTTGAATTCCTAACTCCTGTAAACCTAACCTCCTATCAAATCTTTCACAAAATCTGTAAAACTAGTAATGAAAGCTAAGCCCTCAATAGCTAGTCTTTTATCAGTTGGGGGGTAATACCATGATAGCTTCTGTTTAATGATACCCCAAAACCGGTTTTTCATTCGGTGATAATGTTAATCACTGGCAAAGAATGGAAACCTTGATAAAGACGCAAGTCTCATGCAGTATTTCTTTCTTTCAGTATTTATGTGTTTCATTAAAATATAGAAATGAATGTTAATGGCCATGGGAATGGCCATATTAGCCATCTATATGTCAGAAACCTTACAGTCAGGCATACAGAAAATCAAAAACCTACATCAAAACTTTGATTTCTCCAGCAGATCTTGGAACTAGCGTATCGACCACAACAAGATGACTCAAAACCAGCATGTTATTTTGCCAAAAAATGCTTTCCTCCAAAAGCAACAGATGTATTCAAGAAGTAGTTTTATTCTGTGGGCTAACTGCTAATTTCAAAATATTCTGTATTCATCACTCATAACTTAAGTTGCACAATTTAAGTTTTAAACACTGAATGAAAGATTAAGATTGACAAATAAATAACTGGGGTTTCTTTCCAATGCACAGCCTCTTTCAACCGTAAGACTATGATTTAAGCTATTCATAATTTTATGTAAAATGGTGCCCAGCATGCTTATAAGAATAAACACATTTGATAAGAGGATCAGGACCATTAACATAAAACAGAGGCTTTTTTCCCCCAAAATAATATTTCTTAAAAGGATTTGAGCCAATGGAAATGCAAGCTTGCTAATAGTAAAAGGCTTTAATGCTTTAATTCTGCTTTACAGTGCTGTTTCATAGCCAAGTTACTGTCACTCCTTCCACAAAAGGGGAAAGTTGGGTTAAAATATTTTTTGCCTTCAATCCTGATTTATGATTTCCTCTAAAGAAAAGCACAATTTCTGCCAAGAAGAGGAAAGCAAGGCTTAGCTTTCACATCAGGAAGGAAAAAAACCAAACAAACTGGTAGCAACCTTTCTTTTGCATATAATAATCACTATTATTTAGCCCACTCAAGTGAAACACAAAACCAAAGAAAGGAATAAGGAATCTCGAGTCCTAACAGGATCTGCAGAAAATAAGGAACGAGAAAAGCCACGTTTCGAGAAATTTCCAGAGCTTTTTCGGCTCTCATCAGAAACAAGCAGTTATTGTACTTTCCATGACCTGTGCCGCAGGAAAGAGATGTCCTTCTTCCACCATGCTAGCTCTCCGAATAAAATAATTTTTGAGAAGACCAGGAGGAGCTGGGTATTTCACAAAATCACAGAACCTTACTGCTGAAGGGGACCTGAGCCAACATCTACATTCAAGCGCCCACTCAAAGCCTGAATGTTTTCTGAAGCGTCTGGATGAATCCTGCCACCTCCTCTAAATGGCTAGACTCACTTGGTTACCAGAAGGGCCTGCCTTCCCTGAGTCAGACTGCCCACCCTACCCCAGCCAGTTCAGGGCTATCCTCAGGGGTCAAACAATACAAGTCTATTCCCTCTTCTGCTTGACAAGCAGACAAGTTTTATAACAGCGGCCCTGTCTCCCTTAACTTCCCAGGACATCAAGCCCCAGTTCTCCAAACCACTCTCAACAGGACACAATTTCCAGACCCTGCTCACACTGTCTCTACACCCCACCACTGGAAACCTTCCGACTGAGCAACATTCCTCTTAAAATGGAATGTATGGAGTCCAGCACTAGAATCTCTGACCTGGAGCACAAAAGGACCATTATCTCCAAGAAGCTGGTCACTAACTTGCCTTAAATCTGCTAAATGTAGTTAGCTTACCTTTCCTTAACTTTCTATTAGCAGAGCATCACAATGTACGCACTTGAAAAAAAACCCTGGCAAGCTTTTGTCAAACCAAGTTACGGCCACTTTTAATTTTTTACGATGTAAACTCTCAACATGACATATAACCCTGTTAATTAAAATACTACCAGCTTCACTTTACCATGTCACGTACAGATTATTTTCTGGATTTTGACTGTCATCAGTTGTCTCTCCCAGCTATGTTTCAACCACAAGTCCCAGTCACTGGTGAAAATGCTGAATAAGATCCCTGTGGTGAGCCCAACCATTTCCTCCTAACACACATTTTTTTTTTTAAACCAGAGAAAATACAAATTTTCATAAAGCAGTCGTTTTAAATAGAATAATCAGCTTCACCAGGCTGAGAGATCTGCTGAATGGCAACATGTAAGGAATAACTGATTAAAAACAGTTTTGTTGGCCCGAGTGTGGTAGCTAGCTCCACCAGCACCGGTGCTGTCTTGATTACTCTTGGCTATGCACTATCTCCAGAACTTAGGAGCCTGGACAGGACTGCCGGCTAATGTCTACAAGTTGCCAGTTTTAAGGCATTCACCATAATACACATTAGTGTTAACCAGATGGGTATTGTTAAGTAGCCGTGGTATCAAATTAAATTTTGTTGAAACACTGGCATTCCCCAAAGTCGCCTTTTTGTGCCCTGCTCAATTTGTGAGACAGCAGGTTTATCCAACGCACTTAGCAAGGCACCTACAAACTGCCTCTATAGTTATTTCAACAGTTCACATAATTCAGAAAGCATCCTAGTTATTCAGTCTGGGAGACCTGGAAAAGGGAAAAATAGTAGGAGTCCTTTAATCATTGGCCACAGCCAGCTCCATCTCCCTGTTCTAACAGAGGACACTCTGTTGGTCTCAGATGCAACGGGAGAGGCCACAACAGTGAGAGGCCCGTGTACCGCAAAAAAAAAAAAAAAAGATACAGAGAATTACTAAGGGAATCAGATGAGGGGCAGGGATAAAAATGACGTGAATGGCACCCCCGGTGCATGCTGGGTCCCTGAGCTAAGGCCCAAAGTGATCAAGGAGCGTTCTTAGGGACCTTTTCCTATCATCTCATTGCAGATAAACTCTGTAGACCAGAATTGTTTTCTATTCAATTCACAGGCAATCAGTGACCCCTAGAGAGTTAGCCACATAACTGAAAGGCTGCTGACTGAGAACTTATCCAGCACGGGGACTTTTCCATCACACGTCATGCAGAGTATCAGCCCCATAATATGCCGGGTGCTTTGGCTTCTGCAGGGCAATTTACAAAGTCAGTTCATACATGGTAGACGGGTTGGTTATCCAGCAGGGCAACCAAAGGCTTCCAGCCTCCGGACAGTTAAGAGGGCAGTAAGCCAGAAAGGGTTTCAGGAAAACCCAACACAGCAGGGCACAAAACAGCATTCACACAGTGCCCTGGTGAGCACAAGCCCCAGCCCAGCTGGACTGAGCCACGATAGTGGCAGCATTGTCGAGGGCCCGCAGGAGAGATCAGACTTGTCAGTCACCAACTTGAAGAAGTTTCGCCTGAGTTATCTTTATTTTCAAGCGTCCCCTGCCCCCTACCCAGGGCAGTGATCAGGGTCATGCCAAAGTATATTAAGTTCAGTGTCACTGGACAGCCTTGAACCAGGGAAGGGGAGAAGAACCTTTCCCCCGTGAGACATGGACTTGGAATCACACGCTAGTGCAGTGGGCTGAATATGGACGCATTTTCCTCCCCCATCCTCCGCCCCATTTGTCCCTTCAGCCCGACCTCCAGGTTCCATTACCCAGCTGGGCCTCTCTCAGAGCTACCCAAACGGTTGTTCTCTGCTCCCACCATCCCTCCTTTAAGCCCACCCACCGTGTCAGCGTTCCTGACCACAGTTTAGGGCAGCTCAGCGAGACACTGGCTCTGGGGTTGACTGTCAGGGATTATTGCAGCAAAAGGGCATCTTGACGCCCAAACCTATCGCAGCTCAATTCTCTTCATTAACAATGAGTCTCTCTATTCAGAAGATGTGAGTCCACAATACATTCCCTTTGAAATGCAGTCTGCAGGTGATCGGAATTTAAAACATAGGATCCATTTCAATTTACTGACTATACAACTCAGAGACGAACTCTAGGCAGGCACCCTGGTGAATCAGAACAAAAGCCGTGTTAGAATTGATTAGAAATGTTTGAATCAAAAGATTTTAGAGCCTGAGAAGTTTGGGAATACCTAACGCACCCTCCCCCCCGGCTTTAAAGATAAGGAAACCGGGGGTCAGGGGTTCCTGAGGGACAAAAATAAACCTGGAATGCAGTTTGCGAATCAGAAATCAGGACTCCATGTTCTGCAGGCTCTTTCAAAATCTTTAAATATCTCCGTCTACTTATGGACCAGAGTCTGTCAAAATTTATTTTTAAATGACAGAAAATCTGTCCAATTAAATATATTCTGCTTTATTTCTAGATGGCAGCTTGACACACAATCTTCACACCCTTTAACAACACATCAACTTGAGATAAAGATCATTCATTCCATAAAAGGAATAGGAGAGAAATGAAAAGCTAAGTACCAGCTGAGTTGCCACAGAGACTTTGGTCAGTCAGCGCTGTGAGCACAGGGGGTTCTCCAGGGGCCTGAGAAGGCAGGACATAACATAAAAGCTGTCAAAAGATGACTTGGCCAGTCATCTGCAGGTAACTTAAATTACACAATGTCCTCAAGTGTTTTGGTTTTATTTTCCTATCTTGGCGATTTCCAAGACCTTCCACGCAGTCATCCTTCTAGTTCTCAAACAACTTCCTAATTTACAATGTTCCTTTTAAACTATGTCACTTGCTCTTTGGACATGGAAAGGATATAAATTATAAATAAAGTCAGTTCCTTCTAGTTAATGCCAGGTTTGGAAAGATGGGACTAGCAGAGGTCTGTAACCTAGGGTAATCGCGATTATTTTTAGCATCATAGGGGCAAGGGATGGAGAGATGGACATTCCCATCTTAGTTGACGTGCCATCCCCTTGGGAATTCTTCCTGACCCGGGCCTGGGTTAGGTGCACCCACAGGACAATGAGGACCCCTCTATCACATCACAGTCTTCTGAAACCTTAACCAGATCTGTCATGGTTATAAATGAACTTGAACTGTTTAGTACCACGTCACAGAATTTACTTTTAGTACGAGCTATGTGACCTCAGGAAGTTTTCCGTGTCAGTGTTCTCACGTGAAAATGGGAATAAGAGTACCTATCTCAGTCTCCTTGTTTGTAAAAAGAGAATATAACAGCGTCCACCTCAGAGTGATTGTAAAGATTAAAATGCTCTTATGAATTATAGCACAGAAAAGCATTGCAACATCATAAGTAGTCAATAAACAGCAACTATTTTCATACCGCTGCCCTTACAAGTCCTAACTAATACATCAGTTATCCTCTTCTCTGTGCTTCTTTTAATCTTCACCAGCTAGATAGATAAGCCCTTGCGTGTGATGGGGGAAAACCCCCCCGCAAGATTTGAAATCAGACAGGCATGGGGTAGTATCCAGACTCTGCACTTTTTCACATTTTAGCATCACAGAAACTGAAATGTGTCTTACATTCAGGGAAAGTGGGCATTATCTCCGATCTTGAGCAATTTATTTAATCTCTGTAAAACTAGTGATATTGCCTTCCTCTCCTAGGGCTGCAGGAAGGCACAAATAACATAATCGTGCAACCCTCTAACACACGACAGGCAGCCCTGATTTGCACCTTTACGGGTCCAGTGTCTTGTATATAAAAGACGCTTAGGAGGTGAATCAATATGTACGTATATTGAATGAAGCATCCCATTATCCCTGGAAATTTTTAAAAACTAGGACCCAGACCCATTCCAAGCTAATGTGTGTGCATGTCCCTGCCACAGCGGCCTACAGGAAAGGTCAGGGGCTTTCAGAACAGGAACTCTGAGGAGGGGTTGTGGATGGACACCCAGAGCCCCGTGCAAGGACCTGCGGCTGCTTCCAACAACCCACCCCGAGCCTCGGATTACCGTCCAGGCCCTACACGGGGCCACTGACGGTGTCCAAATCCCTGCCGAGACCCAGGTCGAGTTCAAAGTTCCTACGGGGAGGCCAGCAAGTACAGGAAGGTGCTTTCTCCAAATCCAGTTATAATTCCTGACACATAACAACAGTTACCTAGTGTGGACCATTTACTTCATTAAGCCCTACTTCACTCTTCACAATAACCCTGTGAAACATAACCAACTGCATCAGCATTCCTGTTTTCTGAGGCCCAGTGTTTAAGTCACACCTCTTATTAAGGGGCAGAAATCCACCTGGCTCCCAAGCCTGTGTCCTTCACCACTACGTTTTCTCTCTGGGAGGTGAGGAACATCAGCTGGAGAAGGAGGCGAGGTTCTTCCAAACTTCGAGGTCTCGCTTTCAAAAAAGCCAGACAGGGCTTCCCTGGTGGCGCAGTGGTTGAGAGTCCTCCTGCCGATGCAGGGGACGCGGGTTCGTGCCCCGGTCCGGGAATATCCCACATGCCGCGGAGCGGCTGGGCCCGTGAGCCATGGCCGCCCGCTGAGCCCCGCGTCCGGAGCCTGTGCTCCGCAACGGGAGAGGCCACAGCAGTGAGAGGCCCGTGTACCGCAAAAAAAAAAAAAAAAAAAAACAAAACACAGCCCGACAGCATCCTTCCCACGAGGGTGTCAGGCCCTAGTGCTCCAGGTGGATAGAGGCAGATGGGGTAGATGGGTGGGGCAGTTCTGGGTGGAGTGAGTTTCAGTGGATTTCCAAGCCCAGTTGATGCTGCCTCTGTCCTGGGCCCTGGCCAGCCCTAACAGGTGGTGTTTTTCATTTGACCTTTTCCCGTGTCACTCGTTCATGATTTATTTCCCATAGCTCCAAGCAGCACCCTGCAGCTCACCTCTGGCCCTTCCTTTCCTGGATAGGCTTCCTCCATCTTTTTCTTTTCCGTTTTTTAAAACTTCTGGTTCTTTGAAAGTTTCTCTCCTGATGACAGTTATTTCTCTCTACACAGGACTGCGTTTCCTGGCCAAGAAACTTTTCTCTATTCATCCTTTGCAGATGTGTCACAATGAAAAGTCATAGTTGGAGATTCCTCATCTGAACTTTCCAGAACGCCAATGATAAATGCACATGTGCAGGCATGTTTAGAAAGATGGAGAAGCCAGAGGAAGACACGCACAACGTGACAACTTTCCTTGCCCCCAATTAGGATGTCTGCTCCTTGCACTATCAGATCTCCTGAGACCCCAGGGATCACACGGAGAAAGGTCATCCAAGTGGAGGGTTCGAGAAGATACACTGCGCGCGTTTGACAGTCTCCCCTTCAGCCTTTCCTCTACGGCAATCACTACGCTGCATTAATCTCCTTCTCGGCTGAGGAAACCTGGAGAGCTTTTTATTTCGTGCCGTCTCCCACTTCTAGGCAATACACTAAAGCAGCTGGTAAATCATGCAATTACCAAATCATCACATCCCTCCAAGAGGTTCAGAGATGTGTGTTTTTAATACAGAAGCTAAGGCCAAGAACAGCTGCATAAGAGACAGTGACCTATTTATCTCTCCACTCCACCCATGGTGGAAACAGGTTGGGAATATCTCCCATGACCTGGCGTTACAGAGTTCCTGCGTGATAACGCAGACTGAGGCAAAGAATACAAGGGCTACTTCACTGCTGAGGGGGACTCACTGGAAGTGAGGTCCATAGGTCAGGATACACAAACTCTATCACCTTTGCTGGTGCCAGGCCCGAATCATCCACAACACACCCAGACTATGAAGATGATGGGTCGGCAGAACCCACCACCTCCTTCACTTACTAAAAGATAGAAAATGCTGGGGAACAGTGCTCATTTTTGCAATATGGCTTGATCTGCAGTTGGAAAGATATTACGTACAACTTTGGCCTTGTTTACTCATCTCACTCACCCACAAACCATGCCAGACAGTTTCAGACGCTTGCTGAGCACAACTGGCTTTTGGAAATGCCAGAAAACTGATTCGTTTTTTCAAAGTACATTAACTTAACCTTTGAAAATGTGACTCCTAAACCATTATCCTCAACCATGACTAAAATACTGTACCAGGTAACTTCGACAGAACCTATACTCCACCATGTTTGCCCTCCAACCGTAGGGTCCCCTGGAATGTTCTGAGTTTCATGGTCTGTGTGCCTTTCCTGCCTTTTGTGGTGGTGACCCACCAATCCTATAAATTCAACATGAATTAAATACCCCAGAAACAACTGCCTTCATGTACACATATGATGAATATGCCAAACATGGAGTAATTCATGCTTGGGAAAAAGTATTCAATTATGCGTCAGCCGTTTCACAAATATAGAAGCTGGCCCCTGCTATACCATAACCAGGTGTAAATATTATCCAAGTGTCTCAAACTTCGGAGAGGCTAGAGATCGGTTTGATTTATCATTAACGAAGGGGTATGACCTCTTCCTTCAGTTTTGCTAAGGGATGCAAACTTTCTAACTTTGCAGATAAAGCGACTTACCATACTGCTGGGATTCTGCTGCTACATATTTTGTCTGTTTCTCTCTTAAGGGATTAGATTCTCTGGGACAGGGTAGTGGTCACTACTGTGCTCCAACCAGACCCCGTTTTTAGGGCCAGTGCACCCATCCTCAGCTGCTGCCGGCTCACAGGGAAGGTCCTCAGCCAGTGGCAGGACACAGCTTCACCCAAAGTAATGCCCCCAGAAGGGGTGGCCAGGTGCCAGCCACGGGCTGATTCAGGGATACATAGGTCCAGCTCTTTGCCTCAGTCAGAGACAACTGGGCAGGGCCACCCCAGCTCCAGAGCTCACCATAAGGGCAGCTGGGGTCTCAGTTATACCCACACTGCCGGTCAGCTTGTCCTCTGCCCAGCCCTGCTGCCTTCTTTTCCTCACCCCTAAACTCCTTCAGCATCCAACTCCTGGTGCGCTTCCAGCCAATCCAAAAACAGACAAGCAGTTTTCTAAGTGTAGAACGTTATTTTTAAAATCACACTGAGGAAGTTACAGGCCCCAGAGGGACATGTTCTATCAAAGGTCCTGTGAAGGCTGAAGACAGTCTTTGAAAAATACTTGTGATTCCGTTTAAAAGTTACACATTTTGATAATCAGCTCAGACCACTTTCTGAACACCAACCCAATGCAGTCACCAGGGACAGGAGTTTAAATAATGCCCAGGAGTATCACAGTTTCACAAGGGAGGTGAGACATCGCCAGGCGAGTGATCTGTGCATTACAACATCACATGACGTGGTACTGGAAACTGACACCAGACCACAGGGGGCTGAGCTACGGTTTTTACCCTTGCCCATTAGAGTATACCCCCTCCCCACGTAAGACACACATGCTTCATAAGCTGCATCAGAGGAAATCTTTACTCTAAAGCCACCTGAAGAGCACAGTGCCACACAGATGTATGACAATGAGTCCTGAACACTTTATTCCCAACATTCCAAACTTTTAATAACAGGGAGCAATTCCTAGAGCTGATCGATTATTGATGACTTTGTACTCTTTACTGTATCCCCGAGAAAGCAGATGGCAGACAGGCCTGCGCAGGAACCAAGAGCTACTGCTACCACGTTGCCCAGGAGGCAGCACACCATCTCCCAGATAAACCTCAAGGAACTACCTAGTCATCATCCAGGCTCTAGTCCAGGTTAGGGTCCAGGGATGGAGTTAGGGATGTCACAGGAGTAGAAATCAGAGGAAAAGCAGGTGCTTGCATCTTATTACCAGAGGTTTGGATTCAGAATGTTAAAAATGTAGATAATGTATTCTCTATAAAAAAATTCAACTTAAAATCATACTACTGCTTAATGTTTTATAGCTTTTCACACACTGTCTCATCTGACATTCACAGCTCTCCCTGCAAGCGCTGGGCTGGTATTTTTATCTCAACTTTATGCCTGGTTAAGTGACTTGCCCAGGATGACACAGCTGATCAATGTTGGGATCAGACTGCAGATTCTTGGTTCCAAGGTCCTTTCATATAAAATTCTGCCAATTTGCAATTTGTCTACATATTTCTCCAGGCTTGTGTACAAAGCCCCAAAACCTTGTCTCCCTCCTTCTGCCTTTATGGCTCCCACCTTCATACTACAGACCTATACTTCATGGGAACAAGGACTACTGATGGCATGGGGTCCTGAACAGGGTCACAAATCACCACCAAAGGTCTCTCTGTCTCTCAGTGACTCCAAACACTCCAGACTCTTTGTTGATACAGACCACAGCTTCTGGAATACGGCTGACAAGAGACTAGGGGATCAAGTTATACGACTACCAGTGTTCAGTGTCTGTGACTAACCTGCTTCATGTCAGTCTCATACACAAGAGGGGAAAAAAGAAGAAAATGCTTTAAACAGTTCACCAATTTCCTAGACACAATCATTGTTCTTAGGAAAGCCTTCCTACCCTCGTCAATAGGTTTTGCTGCTGTTATCCGAGGCACTTGGTGGATTTTACTCTTGCCAAGTTGGCATTCTGTTTCTGCAATACAAAAATGCTGGGACTAAAGAGATCAGGTGAGGATGTTATGGTTTCAGGACCAGAAGCAAGCAGGTGGATGCATTACAGCTTGTGGACATGCTAATGAGAGCTAATTACTCTACCGACTCCACAAAAGCCAACCAGTAGCAACAAGAAATGCCTGGTAAAACTTGCTGGGTTCTCAGGCTTTGTTCAAAGAGCTGGTGCCAAAATGATCTGGCTGAAGTGATGGGCACAGGGCTGAACTGGATTGTTATCTCAGGATCACAAAGCCTAGTCTTTACTCCTTTGTATCCTGTAAATCAGTAGTCAGGTCAGCACCAATTTTATTCTTCCAGATTTAACCTACTCTCTTAACCCTTAGCACCGCTACCCACTCTGCCCCCAAATGTCCACTTTGGCTGCAAATTAAGAAATCAAACGATGGGCCTGGAATTTTAGGAAAACAATTGCCTACTGACCCTTAAAATTGGGTGTGGCATTTTATAATGTACTGCACTCCGTTTGCAACATTCGCAAGATTTGGCCAACAGTTCACTCACTTTAATCCTCGAACTCAAGACATAAAAAGGGAACTGAGAAATCATGTAAAATTCACTTACACACTGATACTTAACTATATCCATGTTTCTCGGAAAGCATATACATACGGTATGAACTATATAAAAGCACAACTCTAATTTATGAATTTATATAAATTACATTTTTAAAAGGCTTTCCCATCCTTGTCTCTCTACTGCTACTAAAGAGAGGGCAGGGAATGGAAAAACCACGAAGCTACAGATCTAAATTTCTCAGAATAGGAATGAGAGCATTAGTTATTAACCCAATAAAGCCCCATCCTTATTAACTTTTCCCCATTCCAATACTAGGTTGATGTATTGTTGAAAATGCAATCACGGCTTCAGGGCCAGAAAAACAAGACGGTCCAGGGCATATTTTAAAGAAGACTCCCAAAGGGTGTTATCTTTAACTCCATAGAAACAAGACTGCACTGGATTATAATTCTACAATAACAACATTTATAATTACTTGGCTCAATTTATTAAAATGGACAAGTCTGAATAAACATACAGTGGAAGTTAAATGGCAAGACAACCCTCACGTTGAGATTCTTTAGTCAGAAATAGCAATAATATTAGCAAAGTTTTTTTTTAAGTGGTTAACAAGGTCTAGCGTAAGGACCAGTCAGATCTAACCCAACTTTTATATGGTATGAAAAAATGATTTATTTAACAACTCTTCTCCTAAGTTATTTAACAACTTTGTATTTTCTTGTGTTTTTCTATAACTTTAACACTGCTCTGTTACCTGAATGTTTATGATACATGGACAAATAACAGCTAGATGAATAATGTCAAAATTCTCAACTATGTGTAAAGGAATGCCTGAGTTATTGCCCTTCTAGAGAACTGTCTGTGCTTTGTACATAAACACATAGACAAAGCATGTTTTATTTTGGCTGTGAGTATAGTCCTAAACTGGGGGTTCATCAGGAAATTCTCCAAGCAGAAGGATTTCAGAGAAGTACGCGACTTAGCTACACCAGAAAAGAAAATCTACTGAACAGGAAAATAAGTAGGGCAGATAAAGAAACGCTTCTTGCCCTTAAATATAAATAACATTTACTAAAATTTCACAAGTCTGAGCAGGTTTACCAGCTATTCTGAAACTTTTAAACAAAAAAGAACAAAGGCATTTTCAGCACTGAGACTAGGAAACAATCGTTACTGAGCTTCCACAATGAATGGGCCAGGTACTGTGCTGGGCATCTTGCATGTACTATCTCAATTTAATGTTCCTACAAGGTAGACACTGTTGTTCCCATTTTAGAGACGCAAAAACCAATTCAATATGCTAAGACATGACTATCTTAGGATTCCAACCAAGATATATCTGACTCGAAAACCTAAAACAGTTGCTGCTACCCTCTGCCCAACAGCATCACCAAGAAATTACACCAAGAAATTACAGTGATGGAATTGTTTCATAAGCTCCAGATTTTAATTATGCTTTTATTGAGTCGTGGTTTCCTCCAAATTAACGGAGATGAAAATAGTGTTTAACCTCATAAAGTTGAGGTGAGAAGCATATTAAAAAGCCCGAGTGAAACGAATGTGCAGAACAGGTGAGCACTGGTTGTTACTGCTACCACCCTCTTCGGGCTTCGGCTAATGCAGCTGGTGACCTGCAAGTGAGCAGGGCTGTGGGCTCCCGCGAGCCCACTGCAGGGCAGGAAGCCACCTCCAGAGGCCGAGCAGCACACAACCTGAAGCCAGAGAGAATGGACCTTGACGGCGAGGAGTAGACAGGCCCCGTCTCGGGCTCAGTCTACCTTCTCCTGCACTAAACAAACAAATCGTTGTGGGCCAACTCTGTGCCAGGCACAGCCACAGGTGGCTCAGCAGATGCTGGTCCCAGGTGCTCAGCCACTTGGGAATCTCTGGAAGGCCCCCTGCCTGCTGAAGCTCACTCCCACCCTGAGAGAAAGGACATTTAAAACAAAACCGAATGGGTGGGGTCCCAACGAGAGCCTCATCCTTTCTAATCAACTTTCCCTATTCGCTCTCTCTCTCTCTCTCTCTCTCTCTCTCTGTCTCACTCACTCACACACACACACACACACACACACACATACACACTCAGGCTCATATGAAGGGTTTCCATGGTACATAGTGGGTGCCCATATTAGACCAAGCACTTTTATCCTCATTAGGAAACTCGACAGCAGTCTACTTTGGGACAGAATTTTAAACACTGATGACTCAGTATGGTGACTTCCAGAGCAGAAAGGGTTCATCTGAATATAGATGAAGGAAGGTCGAAGATCCCCAGTGGAAAAGAAAATCAACAGATTTGACTACATAAAATTTTTAAAATTCTGTATCACTAAAAACAAAAATTTTTTAATCAGAAAAATTAGGGAAAAAAACTAGGTGAAAATATTTGCAGTAACTATGAGAAAGGGTTAATAAGGGTAAATAAATGAAATACATAAACTAGAGTTTATGACAAATGAGAATAACACTTAATTCCTAATTGATAATATGGGGAAAGTATATAAACAGTTTGTTAAACAGGAAATACGGTCAACAGTCATATACATGTTTGACCTCATAAACAGCAAATAAATAAAAAAGAAAAATGAAATACCTTTTCTACTAGAAAGTTATCAAATGTTATTAAAATGAGAATATCACTGCTAATGGCGGCAAAAATTAGTAGAAACTTTTTGGCAACTGATATCTACATGGATCAAGATATCCAGGCACTGTGACCCACACCCTTTGGTTCTACTTTTGGTCATCTCTTGTAAAGATGGGAATGATCTGAAATACAGAAAGATGCTCAGCAAACACTGAAAACAGGCTGTATGTGCTGGATGGGATTAAATAAATCATGAAACACCCATAGATGGAACATCTCACAGTCCTTAGAAATAATATTTAGAGATATTATAGTAGTGTGAGGACATGCAAATAAAACAATGTTAAAGGGAATTCCCCAGCAGTCCAGTGGTTAGGACTCCATGCTTTCACTGCCGTAGGCCTGGGTTCAATCCCTGGTCAGAGAACTAAGATCCCGTAAGCCCCACGGTGCGGCCAAATAAATAAATAAAAATTAATTGGGGTTTCCCTGGTGGTGCAGTGGTGGGGAGTCCGTCTGCCGATGCAGGGGACACGGGTTCGTGCCCCGGTCCGGGAAGATCCCACATGCCGCGGAGCGGCTGGGCCCGTGAGCCTGCGCGTCCGGAGCCTGTGCTCTGCAACGGGAGAGGCCACAACAGTGAGAGGCCCGCGTACCAAAAAAAAAAAAAATTAATTAAGTAAAAATAAAGTGGGACACAAAATTACACACTCAGAATATTTCAAATATGGAAAAAAATACATGAATGAAAAAAATGGAAGGAAACACAGCAAAGGTAGTTGTACTTTTTTGTGGCAGGAATACTGAGGGCTATCTTTTTAAAATTGTGTCTTCTTTATGTTTTTTCTATACTAACCAAATCTTCTAGAAGGCTCATATATTACTTTTATAATTACAAAATCTTTTAATAACAGCCTCAACTTCAAATCCAAAAAAAAAAAAAAAAAAGATGTAAATCCAAAAGCTCTCCAAGCCTATACACACCAAAACACTGTGCAGTAGACGGGTAAGGCAGTAAGCAGGGGGAAAGGGGCTTTGTTTTAAACTTATAAACAATAAGCTTCTTGATGTGGAAACAAAAACTTTTCATGTCCCACTTATCAAAACACATTTTGGAAATTCACTAACCAAAACATTCTCCATCAGAGGATTTAAACCCACACACCAAAATTATCTCCACAGAACAAACCAGTTAAGGCAAGCAGGAAGTTTATCAGGAAAACCCTAAAAATTAATACTTGTTTTTACAGCTTTGATAAATCCACGCCAGCTCATGTTAGTACACAGTGTAACACACACAGTCTCCAGGGAGTCTGTCACTTCTAAACAAGAGAGCATGAAATCCTTTAACACACACAATCTCCAGTGAGTCTGTCACTTCTAAACAGGACAGCATGAAATCCTTAGCATAAGGCTTTTCCTCAGCAAGAATCACAGATATTCTGAAATTAAGCTTTTTGGGGTTTGCCCTCCCAAAAGCTGATTTTGCAGTCTTTGAGATTGTTTTCTTAGAGTAACAGTTAACTATGTCGAGCTCTTTGTATTCATTCATTATCTTATTTCATCTTCAGGGGCCTACAAGGCAGGGTTTCTCAGCCTCAGCACTACTGACATTCGGGGCTGTTTCTTTGTTGTGGGAAGGGGCCTGTCCTGTGCATTGTAGGATGTTTAGCAGCATCCCTGGACACGATTTACTGAATGTCAGTCTTCCCTCCACCCCTAGTTGCGACACAAGGCATATTTCCTGACATTGCCAAATGATTACTACAGGGCACAATCACCCCAGTTTAAAACCACTGCTACAAACTATGTACTATTGTTGCCCCCATTTTACAAGTGAAGAAACAGACACAGCTATAGGTTCATCTAAATCCACAGCCCAAGATCAAAAACTATCCTGTCTTTGTGCACAGGTAGGAGGTCTATCTTACAATATAACTGATACTACTTGAGTCCCCTTTGCATCCCCATGGAGCCTCGTCTAGGCCCCAATGCATATTGGCCGAATGAACCATTACTTTCATCACTTAAACATTCATTGAATCCCTACTGGGTAGCAGGGCCTGGCAACAAAGGCACAGTCATGGCCTTCAACAAGTATATAATCTATTTGAAGAATTAAGATATAACCAGAGATAAGCCATTTGGAGCATCCGTTTTGGGAAAAGCTTTCGGTTTCCTCATCTGTATGATGGAGATAATGCTAACGTCGCCCTCATATTTAAGTGAAATGGAGCGAGCAAAGTTCCTAGCACAAAGAATAACTTCAAAAAAACAACTACATACCAAGTGCATGGTAATCCACAGGCACAGGCATTGGCAGAATCATGGCATCTCAAAATCACTGGGCTGGAAGGAACCTTCACAAACAACCTGAACTCATCACCCACTTGGTACTTTAGCATTTAGAACTCTAAAAATTCTGCTTCCAGCAGAGTTTGCAGGCTGAGCTCAGACTGAGGCTCTCAGCAAGGGTCTCCCAGTGAACTACTTTAAGGGGGCCTAGAGGAAAGAGGAGGGTTTAAGCAAAGAGAAAAACAACAGGAAATGTAGAAGGCTGAGTGGACCTAAAGCGCTCCAGGGGTGCAGAGCCTGGGTCTGAGCACAGCCAGCACGAAGACAAGCTTGGAGAAACAGGCCAAGATCAGATGAGGTCACAAGTGACACAGTGGTGACACTGACCAGGTGAGACCTAGTAAATTTTTCTCCTAAAAAAGCAACGAACGGCTAAAAAACAAAAAAATAACATTAAAAAAACCCAAGGGCTGCTACAAAGCATACACCCAACTTACATTATGAAGTTGGAGAACTTAATTTCTCAAATTAAAAGGTCAGAGTTCCAATTGCTTCACAGCATTCCCCGAGAACAACAGAAAAATACGTGCTCTAGATCTATGCAAGTGAAGGTTTTGCCAGAACAAGGAGTCAATTTTCCTCCCCATGTCCACAGGTCCTCCTGTTCTCTAGGGCACCAGCATAGCCCAAGGAAACAAGAGCCCAGAGAAGCCAGATCTTCTCTTTGTTAAATCTGAATTTTCAATACGTGAAATCTCCAAAACATTTACGTACTAGCACAAATTTCTTAAATTACTGCGTAGGTCAAACCAAACCTGTCTGCAGGCAGTCTTCATCCCAGGCCCACCAGTGTGAGAACTCCGCTGCAAGCCAGAGCCCGCAGGAGATCAAAGCAAGGACCAGGCAGGGCAGGGTGGCCTTGTACCAAAGGTTTATTTGGAAGATGTGTCTGGCGACGAGGTGCAGAATACAGGGAAGAGACTAACTGCAGGGTCTATGTCAGAGTTGATGGGGATGTAAACCAAGGCATTGGCGGAAGGAATGGAGAGTGGTTCAGAAAACACTTGAAAGGCAAATACGACAGTGCTGATGGCCAGGATGGGGGTCTCTAGGATACCACACGCAAACCTGACCCACTGTAAACTTTGATAATGAAGCTGAGACTTTAAGAGCAGAAGGTAGCTCAGGCTTAAAATTGAGCTCTTTGACTTCCAAGAACCAGGGCAATCTTCACGGACTTGTAACCTGTAGTCACACACAGAACCAACCCCAGGCTCAGAAACGCCCCACACCTGGTTTAATGCTCTGCTGTCATCATCAAGATTCCTAATGACGGAAACTTTGAACTTGTGTTTTGTAAATGAGGTCAAGATTCCTAATATTTTAAACTTTGAACTTGTGTTCTGTAAATGAGGTCTGATGGCACAGTGGACCGTGCATGTGAGCAGAGGAGATCTGTTTAATACGTGTGGCCACCATTCCTTGCTGCCCTATTCATAACAGTGTTTGCAGGGCCCCATAAGCACAGAATTTCGGTGGACCCACGATGCATGGACTTCAATAAGACTCAAAGCGAGTTCAAGGTAAATGTGTTACAAATGCAACTGAGTAAGCAGGTGGGTGGGTGCTGACAGCAACAAGAGGTCATGCTCTCCATTCAATCCAGAACTTGCTGTACATGTAGAAACAAGGCAGTGTCTTTCTAAGAAACACTAACAACCAAAGAATCCTTTCATATCCTCTCTTACTCCTGTTACTCCCCTGTATTAATCAACCACTGACACTGAAGATGACGGCACGGAAGGAAAGACAGAGCAACCCATGGTTCTTTTTCCTTTCAGTCCTTCCTTCTATAAGCCGAAGATTGATAGACTGTGCAAATGGAGACGTGAAGTAAGGGTAGTCAGTTTTGTGCAGTGTTTCTTCTGTTCTGGTAGGAAGAATATACAAATGCATTTACAAACTACAAAATATTATGAAGTGTGTGACTTCAATAATTCTGCATACGTGTTAAACACTCTTATATTTGCATTTAATACTGGCATTGCATAAAATAAAGATGAACAATGAAATTCATGTTGATAGTTTTTAACTTTCCTTCACTTAGAATGACATTAAATGGCAAATAAACACCATGATGAGTAAAGAGAGAGACTATGGGAGGAAAGGAAAAGCTTTTATGTTAGTACCTTTAACAGCACTTTTTCCTGCTTTTTGAACAAGGGGCCACACATTTTCATCTTATACTGGGCTCCACTAATTATGTAGCTGGTCCCACTGAGAACCACTGAACTCAAGAATATTATGCCCATCTAAATACGCTGCCCACGCTTGGATACGTTTTAACTGACACCATTCAAAGCAACCCCCAAAGGACCCACCTATGGATTGATGGCAGTGGTGCTGATTTTTAGTACCACACTCTTAATTATTAGATTGCTTCAGTCCTTTTCTCATCCCACTCATGTCATTGCAACAACAAATCTGCTGAAACACCGCAACCCAATGTCTTTCGGCCAAAGATCTTTCTGGAAATAATCAGTTAAACTGAAGATTAAAGACCTTACCAGGAGCAGCATGTAATGCAGAGGTCTCTCTGCTGGACAACTCCCCCTTATAAAGTATTCCCTGGTGCTCTGGTGGTTCAGTGTTAACCAAACCCAGGCTGCTTCCCATCACTCAGGACGCTCAGGTTTCCCCTGACAAGTTGTTCTGTGAACCATTCAGTGTGGTGTCTAAAAATTCCTCCTTCAAATACAGTCAAGTTTTCCTTTGTCTCATTTCATTCTCCTCTTCTTTTCTGTGCCACTACTTTCCACTTCAATAAATTAATTTCCTGCCTGGAGACACATCCTGGCAAATGTGTCAGTTTGCATTGTTTAGATGAGAGACTTCTGTCATTCTTTCAAATGTTTCCTCTGTCCCAATAATCCTGGAGACCCAGGCTCTCAGGAGCCTGAGTGACTTGTCTATGAATTTCCTCCCACCGTCTCCTATTAGACTGAAGGAAAAAAAAAAAAATGCAGACTCCCTGGGGTGAACTCACTCAGCTCTTATCTCTTCCAATCACATTTTCCCCCCAATTTCCCCATCCTTTCTTCCATTCCATCTGAAGGAGCACTCTTACAGATTTCAAAGCTAACCCGCACTCTCCGCCTAATTTCAATCTATCCCTCTCCTTCTCCCCTCTTGTTTGCTGCTTTCATATCACCCTCTCTGCCTGGACCTTCCTCAAACCCACGCTGTCAGAGCACGTTACCTCCTTGCTCAACTCCTTGAAAGGCTGGGCTAACGGGACAGCCTGAGGTTCATCACCTCCCATGTACTTCTCAATCTTCTGCATTCTGGATTCCACGTCTACTGTGCTGAAACTGCTCTCCCAGCTCACGAATGGCCAGACGGCTGGACCAGGGGCCGTTTCTCAGACCCGTCCTTGTAATGGGTCTGCGGCACTGGATGGCGTGGACGGTCCACTTGTGTTGGGTGTGCTTCATTCCCTTGCCACCATCAACCTCCACCTCTCTGGGCATTCCTGCTCTGTCACTTTTAATAACTTTCCTTTGGCCTGACCATGTTCCAATGTCAAGAGTTCCCTGAAGGTTGTGTACTTGTTTCTTTTTTTATTCTGCATCCTCTTCTTTGGCGAGTTCACCTACTCTCGCTCTTTAGGTAGCAGCCCTATGGAGATGGTCCATCACTCGAGGGACTAAACTCCAAACCTGAATTTCTAAATGCTTGCTTAACATCCTCATGTGAATAAAATCAACTAACAATTCTTAATAGCTTTTTACATGCCATGTACAAGTGGTTGAGGATACTGACCCTGGAGACTGTACCTATCTGCATTTAAATCCTGAGTCCTGTGACTTCCCTGGTGGCGCAGTGGTTAAGAATCTGCCTGTCAATGCAGGCGATGTGGCCTGTGAAGATCCCACATGCCGCGGAGCAACTAAGCCCGTGAGCCACAACTACTGAGCCCACACGCCACAACTACTGAAGCCCATGCTCCACAACAAGAGAAGCCACCACAGTGAGAAGCCCGTGCACCGCAACGAAGAGTAGCCCCCGCTCGACACATCTAGAGAAATCCTGCGCGCAGCAATGAAGACCCAACACAGCCAAAAATAAATAAATTTATAAAATAAATAAATAGATAAATAAATAAATCCTCAGTCCAACACACACAATTGTGTGGCCTTGGGAAATTCACTTAGCCTCTCTGTGTCTCAGATTTCTCATCCTGAATAAGAACAGTACCTTTTCTCAGGGCTGATGTAGGGATTAAATCTAAGTTAAAATATGTATGACACTTAGAACAGTGCTTGGTACATACCAAGTGCTATGTAAGCATTAGCTATTATTATCGCTGTGGTGGTTATTCTCCTAAAAACCCAGTGAGACAGGGTCTATGATTTTACGAGTTTACACCATGAGAAAATGAAGGTAGGTTATTGTGGGTCATGATGGAATCTCAAACTCCAGATGATCAACTCTTAATTCACCATATTTCCCATTAAAATTTAACTTTTGCTGTGTGCCTTTCTTCAGGTTGTTCTACCCCTCCCCCCTCCCCCTGCCCCTCCTAATACCCCTCCTAACATTTAACATACTATTCCAAGAGTCATTTTTATAAAGTAATAGTTCTCAGGTCCCTCCCCAACTTACACACTAAAAAAAAATCTCATTTTAAAGCATTATGTCACTCTTTTTAAACCCTCTGAGATCTGGCTATCGTGTATCTTACCTCTCTTAACAATAGTGATCTTTCCATCTTATCTCTCTCTGACACTAATCTAATTATATTCTACACTTTGCTCCAAATCCAAGCATAATCATTCCCCCCACTGCCTCCTCAAAAATTCCTACTCATCCTTCAAGGCCCATTCAAATCCCACCGCCTCTAGTGGGATCCCACTAAACCCAATCCTTTGCTCAAGTTCACAGCCCAATGTGCTCTCTCACGGCACAGTCTTCCACCACCTACCTTCAAGAGGCCCAACAAATTGACTTTTTAAACTTTAATACTTTTTACATTTCAAGAGTAATGCATGAGTGTTGTAAAATAAACATTAATATGCTATAAAAAAAATTAAAGGTCCCTCAACTTCCCTGCCATCGTCATCCCAACCTCCACAAACCACCCCATTTAGCAATGTTTCTCCTACATTCACAAATATAACTTATACACGTATGCTTGGTGGCTTTTTGTTCTTAAAATACATATCACAGACATCTGTTTAAGTCAGTATATTTTTCCCCAATTTTTTAACAACTAGTTTTCCAAATCTGTTTTTTACTATTGTTATGTGTAAGGAGGGTCACCCCATTTCTGCCCCCATCTCCTGTATATGCATATTCTTAAGGATAAAGACCATGTTTTATTCGTCCTTATATCTCCAAGAGGACCTTGTACCAAGACCAAGAATTGCTTAACAAATGTTCAGTGAAATAGTAAAAATATCTGTCATCGATCCAGTGTTCACTGTGTGCCAGGACGACAGCTGTTGATGCTTCACATATATTGCAGGTAATCCTCATTACCCACCCGATTATTCCCATTTCACAGAAGACAAAATCACACAGCTCATAAGGACAGGAGACTCTAATCTATAATACATTTGTCTGACTCGGGAGCCCACCCCCTTCATCTCTATGCTTACAGATAATAAAACGGTCATAAGAATACCCTTTGCTTTTTCAACCAAGGTTGGAGAACAGAAAAGCTCCAAGTATTCTGGTGTAGGCAGGTGGGACTGAGGATAAGAGACGGGTGTTGTTTTGGAATGAATGTTAAGTACGTGGAGGCAAGTGGTTGCAGCCATAAAGCTAATCTACCATTCAGCCATTCAATCTGTTTACTGAGAACCTACTAGAAGTTGAATTACTTGCCTCCCCTTCTTAAGGCTCCTCACTACATTCTCCTTCAGTAATAGCTGCCGCCATTTGTTGAAAATCTATGTACCAAATTTGTCATTATTATTTCTATTCATAATTTCTAATACTGACGAAAATTCTACGAGACAAACATCAGTACCACATCTTACAGAGAGGAAAACTGAGACCCGAAGAAGTTAAATTTCTTGCCAAGATTAGACTGTAACGAATAGCCAAGCCAAGATTCAACTTGAGGGTCTGTAGGGCTCCAGAGTCCGAACCCTTATTCTGTCATCCAGGATGCTGCCTTTGAATTCTGAGAGAAAAGATGAACTATGACTTCTTTAAAATTTAAACTGTCAGGATCACATTTGGCTTCAAGTACCAGACCCAAGTTCTGTGGTTGAACCAAATGGAGATTTGTTTTTCTCAAAATAAATCAAGAGGTGGGCAGACTAGGTCTGGTACAGACGTTCCAGAAGGCCATCAGATTCCCAACCTGCTTACCCCTCAAGCTTCTCGTCTTTGGTCACAAGATGGCTTCTCCGCTTAGAAAACAGCATTCCTGCTCCTGGGAGAAAGAAGTACAAAGAAAAACAGCCTCACCGGCGAGCTCACAGAGGCCGTCGTTCCCTTATAAGAGTGTGTGGGAGAGCCCCTCCCAGTTACTTGCATCTCACTGGCCAGGACTATGTCACCTAGATACCACCCAGCTGCAAGGGATTCTGGGAAATCAACTTTTTTTTTTTTTTAAACTATCACGGTGAAAGGGTAAGCTGGGACAAAGTGAGACAGTGGCATGGACACATATACACTACCAAACGTAAAACAGATAGCTAGTGGGAAGCAGCCACATAGCACAGGGAGATCAGCTCGGTGCTTTGTGACCACCTAGAGGGGTGGGAGGGAGGGAGACGCAAGAGGGAAGAGATATGGGGACACATGTATATGTATAACTGACTCACCTTTTCATAAAGCAGAAACTAACACACCATTGTAAAGCAATTATACTCCAATAAAGATGTTTTTAAAAATTTAAAAATAATAAAATAAAATGGTTCAGCTGTAGAGAAAAAGTGGGCAGGATGGATATGACTGGGCATCTATCTGTGTCTGCTCCACAGGGTAATGTAGAATGTAAGTCACCCTAGAGAATCAAGGTACCCTGAGAAGAAAGCAATAGAAGAACCTTAAATCTGTGTTTAAAAGCCCCCTTGGTTGTGCAAAGTCACCCACTGATGGGGGTGGAGGCTGGAATAATGTGAAAATTTTACAGAAGCATCCAAGCAGCTGATCCAGAGGAAAAACACCAAGACCCTGGTGACTTCACAAAAACCGACCTGGCAGACTCACAGGTTCAATTAGTGTTTCCCGAGTCGTCACTATTTCCCTTCCTCCAACTCTCTCACTTGCCAGAGTTATGTTAGATGACAACCTACAGGCTCATTTGACTCTTCCATCATTCATCAGAAAAAGTAGAGAGAGTTCAAATTCCAATTCAAGCAAAATAAAATCCTCGACCATGTGTTGTTATGAGAAGCATTACCTTTAGAAAAAGATAATGGTTGCAGGGATATTATTTATGCAACTGCAGCCACACTAGCAAGTTAAGGAGACCAGAGTTTTAGCCTGTTTGCATTTTCTTTCAAATAAAGTAAGTTCAATAAACGTTCCTCATAAAAACCTCATACAGTTCTGTGATGGCGAGATTATATTTGTGAAAAGTACTATATATGGAGAGAAGGGTGACAGAAAGCCAGCAAAAGGACTTCTGTGAGCTATATCCTAGGCTCACAGGAAATACAAGATGACATAGCCAGATTCAATGGTATGGTTCATAGTTACATTCATAGCATGGAAGAGGTAAAACCGTTTCCAACGGGCCCACCTACTTCTTCCCAAGAACTACCTTGCTTGCCTAAAGAATCCGGCCACTTACTTATGAATGGACTTGCCACTGAAAACAGCATCTTTAGTCTCTCTCTCACCAGGTACAATTAAGTTTTCCTTTGTTAACCAACACACAACACGAGGAATCTGCATGCCTGCTCCCTTGAATTTGCATCTGCTTTTTTTTGACAAATGCTTAATTTCTCTAAGTTAAAGGAGAGGTGAAAATACCTAGCCTTACTCTGGAGTTCAAAGGGTGTCCATAAAATCTGTGGCCAGCCCCCAAAGTTATGGTACTTGATCTTCTTCCTCCACGGTCCACATTTGAGGCATGAGCCTCTACCAGACTGACTGATAGTCAATGCAATCTGAGTTTGTACAATTCCTTCAGTCATGGGCATTTTTAGGTGCACCTCTATACAGAAACCACTCCACGGTCTTTCTATTCTGAACTCACTACATTTGCCAACAAAAACAAGGATGTGAATGTGGGCCAGTCAAAATGTGAGTCACACCAAGTTCTAGGGAGACACGCAACCAAAGTGCAGTAACAAACTGTGACAACACACCCACCTGGATCACTCAGACTCCAAACCCACATTTCAGAAATAGAAGCTCTTCAAGGAGCACAGGCTGGTAGAGGTTTCACTCAAACCCTCCTCTCCTTCAAACACCGCCTAACAAGTGTGCAAACTTAAAACTCCTGGCAGGGCCCACTTTTCCACCTAAAATCCAGTTGTTTGGTGTTTTAGATCCTTAAAAGTGGGAAAAAGTATTGAAGGGAAAGAAACCCTCACCACTTGGCTTTTTGAAACATTATCAACCAATGCCAAACTGGCATCAATAATTACTATACTTAAAATAAAGAGTGTAAAAGAAATAAAAGAGTCTTTGTATTTTCTAGGGTGGGTTAGTTCAGTTTCGGTTTTTTAATCCATTCGCTCCATTTAATAAAGCATCGGTCTTTATGGTGGTGATATATGTGACAAAAGCTGTAGGCTTTTGGCTAGGAAAATGGTTCTGACGTGCACTGCTATGAATTTGAGAAACAAAGGACATAACACACTACAGATGCAAAGAACTGCACGAGCCCAGAGTGGTTTTTGGATAGTGTCGATTTGGGGTCAGTTTGATGACTGATTTAATTGTGAAATTATCAACCTTTAGGTGAAGGGAAATGCTGGCCAGAGGACACTTTGTTCCCTTTGTCCCCAAACAACACCCAGTGTCACTAACCTTAACAGCTTTGACTCTCATACTTAAACCCATCTGTTCCACCATGGTTAGAAAACAATAATAAAATCATGGCTCCCTGAAAGATTTCACAGTTGGCTGCTCAACTGGGATTTTTTTCTTAATTTGAAAACTAATATGACTTTCTAGGGAAATCTCTGGGAATAAAGAAGTCATTATTGTGCCCTGTCTCTTGCCTATGTTTTCGCCTTGAAGGAATGTTTCTTTAATAAAGAATCAAGACACAGACCCAAATGTGAATAGATATTCATACATTTCATTCACTCATTCATTCATTGTTTTGAACAGGTAATTCAAATCAGGTCAGAAACATGTAATAAAAGACAGAATGATGAATGAAGTCTTCTTTCACAGTTGGAAAAATGTGCTATTTGTGATATACATATTTTTAAAAATGGGAGCTGAAAACCTCAAAAAGTTAATTTAACAAATTACCAACATAATCTAAATTAACTATAAAAATACAAATATTTCATGAATATGAACAACAGGTTTTAAAAAGAAGTCAGCTAGTCAGTAACTAAGGGGAAAATAATGACCTTGTTCTGATTTATCTCATGCTGGCACAGTGAGTGACAAAAAGACTACATAAACAGTTAATGAACTCTCTCTCACTGAACTTGTTTCCAAAAAATGTCTACAATGCCCTTGACATTAGGCACTATCGATCTGCAACAACAGTGTGCCCTGAATTTCAAGTCAACATCTGCCCACAAAGGCCAGATTATCATTTTTTTTCAAAGTAGCTATCGAAACTATCATAGTTGCTGGTCAAATAATTTAACCAAAACCTGATCGTACCTTTCTCAATAACTCAAACATCTTTCAAGTTTTGTCCTTTAAAAGCACCATGTTTTACGATACCACATCTGCCTCCTACACACAGATGGAAAAAGAGAAATACTGGTTAAAACTAAGTATGTAAAATTACTGTTACTCCACAAACTGTGAATGCAATTCAAAGCTTTGATACATTCAAGTCCCTAAGCCAGGACTCGCTTCTTGGAAAGAAGTATAAATCTGAATTTGGCACATCAGGATAACATCCTAAAGATACTACCTGACTGATTTTTGCAGCTCTGTCTTTCGGTATCACAAACAGCAGCCTGAATACTCCATCAGCCAAGGCTCCAGTGAGCTCACACCAGCCCACAGGAATTCTACCTCACCTCCTGCTCTTTCCTGCTGAAAAAGTACATTGGAAAATACCGTATGTTTTATGTACTCCCTACAGAACATAAACAGAAAAGACTTGGTCACCATTATTTCAGTGACATTAGGCAACTTCTGTTTCTTAGTCCAAAACACAAACCAAAATTAAAATGTTCTGGCCTTTCCAGTGAGGCATGCCTTGCCTTTGCAAAAAGCCTACTCTTAATCCACACTGTGCTAATTAAATTTTTCAAGAGCAATACAGATCCAGGTGTTTTATAAACAACAGCAGACAAAACACTTCTTTTTTTTTGCCCTGACACCTAAATGTCATCAGGCTAGAAAGAGGGAGAACCCCATCGACGAAGTCCTTTATCGCCACACTTCCCGACTTGGGTTTATTAGATGCAGTGATGTGGCTTCTTTCTTTCCTCCTCTCCCGGAAATGCCCTTACATACAGGCACCTGGGATGCAGCTTTTGACTCACAAAGAAGTCCACGCCCGTTTCCTCCCGACCTGGCAAGAGAAGGATCCTCACTGCTGAAGCACTCTGGTGAAAGAAAAGGGAAACTTGACTCAGAAGTCTCAGCCCAAACACTTTCCTTCTCCAAAAGAAAGAGCCTTCAGCACTGAGAAGGGAGGGTTCTGAGTAAGCTTATGACTCCATAATTTTTTCCCCAGAAAGTTAATCCTACCCAGTTAGTGGCCCAGGCACACAAAATCTCTAAACAAGAAACAGAAAGGATTTGAAACAGGAAATAAACACAAAATCAGAATTCTATACGTCCACTTATCAAAATACCATTTTGCTCCTGACTTGCAATTGCTTCCCCTAAATACCAAACTGGGGCACTAAATCAAGTTCTTCTTCTATTGCTCTCTGCACTTCTTATTGAAAGGAAGGATTTGTTTTGGTCCCACATGTTGAAAAATTCATGTTCCTCTAATTAAGAGTTTGTATGCCGCGCCTTCTGCCACATTTCCCTGTTAAAACTCGCTCCTCTAAAAAAGATCCATGAAAACAACTACCAGCCCTCATCCTTCTCTCAAACAGCCAAAGAAAACAGATCTGAAGATTCTCAGCAGCCTTCCTAAGCCCTCCAGAACACAAAGTTGGCAACCAAAGGAATTCTCCGTTAAAATATGAGTGAAAGAGAGCTGGCGTTGAAATGTGCCCCAAGAGACCGGTTTTCCCACAAGCTCATAATTAATACACCTCATGTGAATTTCTCACATCCTGACTGGACTGTATAAAAGGATTTTTTATGTTCCTATATAAGAATATATAAGAATAACGATGACAGACTTTCATTTAAATCAACATGGCCACAGGCGAGCTAAAAAAAATACAAAACTTTTGTTCTGTCTCCAAGAGCATAATTTTTGAGTCGATATTCCATAAACTTTTGGTGACATTTTAAAATAACCCCCGCCCCTACACACACACACACACACACACACACCACGTCTCTGATTGGGGGTCTCAAGTATTGCTAGGAGACTGGGGTGTGGAGGGTTTAAGTACCCAGACAAGATCTTACAGGTCCTATCCTGGAGGTATTCTTCACACATAAGCTAGTTGGGAGCCCCAGGAGTTAAGCCCTTACCCCACCCCCAAAAAAGTGCCCGTTCCCACTGGGAAACAGGAGGGAGCTGGAAAAGGAAATCGAGCGGCGAGAAGGAGCAGCTGCAACCACACAACGGTGCCACACTGCCCTCCGGTCCCAGAGAGGAGCCGAACTCCCTTACCTGCCTGAGCGAAGAGAGCCGCCGGCACGACTTGCAAAAGTTCTGGTTCACCTTCGCTCGGAGTTCAAAGCGCCGGCACTCTGGCCCCGCCCCAGGCTGGCTATCCCGAGTCCTCTCCCGCCCCGCTCCCGCCTTCCCCACCCTCTCGGCCCTACACCATGTCAGGAATCCGGGCAGGCACCGAGCTGGGAGCTGACATCACTCCCAGCCCCAGGTACCTCCCCTCCCTCGCGCCCTCTCCCCTCCCCGCCGCAGGAATGAGCCAAAGAGAGTGCGCGGGGGGGGGCGTCGGCGCGCCCCGCCTCGCGCTGATTGGGCCCGCGGACTGTCACTCCGAGGAGCCCACTAATTTTACACATTCCTCGCAGAGCCCGGCGAGGGCTGGAAGTGGGTGTAGATGGAAAAAAAATGCTGCCTTTCCTGCTCTAAGGGAAGGAGAATAATGGTACGGGGCAGATCCTTGTGGGTCCTGTTTTAAACTTCTCTTGGTGCATTTACCATCTCCCAGGTCAGAAACGAAACTAACCCACCCAAGCCCCCTTTTGAAGGAAAAACAATCGCCTCTGTGTCACGGGCAAGTCCGAGTCCGGCGGCGCGTGGAGCAGAAAATGGCTAGCTTGAAGTCAGGCAGATAAAAGAAACCGCCAGCTCGCTCTGCTACCCTTTTATCTTGGGACTGCTGGGCGTTCCCTTAGAAGGGAAATTTAGAACTTCAAAAGCACCTCGGGAAGATATGGAGGGGAATCCTCTGGATCGTTAACCAGGGGCGTTATCGACCGTGTGGTTGCTTTTGCTTTTAGCGACGAAAATCACAGCACGCGAGCTTCCAGGCAAATAAAATTGAACCTCCGAAGAAAAATAACTATTTACCTTTCTAAAGACCCTAAGTCTGCTGTTTTCCTGCACAACTGAAAAGGGGGGGAATCTCACAATTGAGTTCAACATGCCACATGAGAATAATTACTGTTGAATGAAACCAATTGCAGTGGCTGAGCTATCAATTAAGAATTAACTAACGTTTAACACTGGCGTATATCAGGCAGTGTAATACCCCTGGCTAACAGAACAGAAAGATTCTCAAGAAATGGGTCTTTCAGTTTGCCTAATAACTACTCCAAGGCAGGGCTGAATGGTGAAAAGTGGCCCTCTTTATATGAGATATAGATATATTATGCATCATCTTCTGGAATTACAATGAACTAATCATTGACTTTCTGTTGGTTTTTATTGTTTGTTTTTTGATGGATGACAACATGTCATACATTTCACCGTTCTGCCAAAGACTGTAGAAGGGATGTACAGCGTCCACCACTGTGTCTCATTTAATCCCCATAACCATCCTGTAAGGTGAGCGTCATTAGCCCCATTTTAACATAAAGGAATCAAAGGCTCAGCCAGGTTACATAAGTAAGTTGCTCCAGAACGCCCAGAACTGCAGTTGAAACCAAAGTTCATTCGATTCCGAAGCTATTTCTTCTCTTTAGAGTAGGGATGGCCCACAATCTACACGCACTCAAACACTGTAATGCTAAACATAATCCACAGACCCAGGCCAGTGCTCTCCTAGACCAACTTCTATACTCTCACCATCATGCTGTTTGTCAAGCCTACGCTATTCCAAGCTCCTAACATATTTCTGAATCCATTTTTTCCCCCCGCACTGTCTTTCTGTGCAAGATATCCAAATGAATTTGCTAAAACAGTTTGGTTTTGCTATCAACATCTTCCTCTAAATCAGGCCGCCCTTTCCCTGCAATTCTTAGCTGGCCATTTAAAACTCTCCCTGATCTGGCCTCTATGTACCTTTCCCACCTTATCTCCCACTTCAGTCCTGGGAAACATTCCACTACAAACAGGTCTACTTTCATCTCACCTGCTCGCCTACCTGGAATCCCCACTCTCTTCTGTGTGTGAGGTTTTTTGTTTTGTTTTGTTTTTGAGAACTTTTAAGATTTACTCTCTTAGCAACTTTCAAAGACGTAATACAGTATTATTAACTATAGTCACCATGTTGTACATTACATCCCTATGACTTACTTATTTTATAACTGGAAGTTTGTTCCTTTTGACCCCCTTCTTCTGTGTGTTAAGTCCCGCCCTTCTCTCAAACCCTAACGTCCTTGTCCTTGCTGTGCCCTACAGAGGACAGAAAAAGTGGCCCATTGTCCAGTTCTGCAACTTACTTGCTGTGTAACTTTGACCAAGTCATTAAAACATCCATCAGAAACCTAATCACCTCCTTCATAAAATGGGGCTGATAAGACTCAGATCAAAGGTTATTGTAAGCCTTATTGATACTGTACAGATGCGTAAACATATGGTTATATATGTCTAGTTATATACATTTCCTATCTTCTCAAACTCTGAAGAGGATGCTGCATGCCTAATACCTCTTTGTATTCTTTACACTCAATTCAAGGAAAACACTCAATAAAAATATAGGATGGAAAATAGATCAGCAGATCATCTCTAACCACCCTCTGTTCCTTAAATGTACCCAAACCCCAAACGATCTCATAGCCAGAAACCATAACTACTTAACTATCTCCTCTCTCTCTCTCTCTCTCTCTCTCTCAATGCTTTGCCCACAGTCCTTCTGTCTTCCTGCCCTCCCACCATTCATGCAACAACCCTTAACCCCCTCAGGTATTTTCTGCACCAACCACTTAACCTGCCTCTTAGCCACTCACCCCTCCTTCTCCCTCAGTCAGGGACCCACTTGTCTGTCGTGCCTGTTGCCTGCCTTGCTCTCCCAAATGCCTTCCAACAGTGGCCGGGTGGCTACCAGTCATTCTTCCAGCCCCAGTCATAGGAAGCCTGCCAGGGTTCACATTCTACAACCAGCAGCAGGAGATGGGGGAGGGAATGTCCCACCCCCGAAAGGATGGCAGGATAGAATAACAGGAAGTTGCCTCCCATCCCCTCTGCAGCTGGAGTGATGACAGCTGACATCCAAGTCCAGAAAACAAAAGACTCAGGAGGAAAACTGAAAACAGGCAAAGGCTGGGGCAGTAGTGTTCAGACCAGGGGTTCCAGAGTAGGTGAGGAAGGAACCAATGGGTCAGATTTCAGCCTCCTTCTCCCCTCTCTTCTTCCCCTTCCCCTTAATCAGAGTTACAGCTCTTATATGTTCTACATTTAGGCTTCACCGTAATGCTTCATTTTACAAACAGATCTAACACTTCAATGAATAGATTGAAACCAGTGGTCTCTGGGTATCCTGGGGAAGCCCCAAAGAACCAGGACATTGCAGGAAGCAAATTAGGATGCCTGATGAGCAGGTACCCAGAGTCTACCCACTAACTGGATCTTAGCTGATTTAATGGAAAAGTCCATTTACAACTCCTGTGGTTTCAACACTGAGTAACTCTGAAGGTCTGGATCCCTATATTCTGCCTAGTTATTCCTATGATCAGCCTGACCTGTAGTACCTAAGAGTTTTGCCAGATAATATCACTATGGGGTAGAGGACAGCATGAAAGCAGGAAAACACCTGCAGAGAATAACAACAGTAGAACTTGAAATGGACCCTAAAGGTCATCTGATGTAATGACCTACAGTGGTCCTGACAAGTACCCTTCTAACCCCTGCCTGAATTTATCTGGGGCACACGAGCTGGGAGAACATCCCACCACCAAAATTCTTTCTCCTGGGAGCCCATATCCTGCTTTTCTGACTAGTCCCTCAAAGAACTCTGTCTCGTGTCTCATTTAATCCTCACAACCATCCTGTAAGGTAAGTATCATTAGCCCCATTTTAACATAAGGAATTAAAGGCTCAGCACGGTTATGTAAGTAAATTGCTACGGAACACCCAGAACTGGGATGGAAACCAAGGTCTCTTTGACCACAAGCCATCTTTTCTTTATCTATCCAAAGCACCGATTGTTCACAATCTACTCTCTTTCCGCTCCGTGCTCTGGAGTAACAGAGAGCTGGCTTTTTTTTGTTCCTCCCACCCTCAAGCCTGTGCAAGGGCAAGGATACATCCTTTACTTTGTTTGGTTAGATGCAGATACCAGGAGAGGCTCACCCCTCTCATCAAGGTTATATCCTTTGCTGACTGGTCTTTATAGGCCTCCAGCTGCAGCTCTCCAAAGCACAGTCGTAATCACTCTTGACTATGTTCAAAACACTTGACCATCTCCTCTTTACCGAGGAACAAAGCCCAAACTCCCCTCTGGCGTCCAAAGATCCTTATATCCCGGCCCTCAACGTACCTTTCTGAACTTCTTGTCCACTCTGCTTCATACTTGCACACTCCACAAATGAATGACTTTGCACCCATATTCTCTGATAATGTTTCCTCAGTTAAGGAAGATTTTTGCCCGTTTCTACTAAAATCTACTGCCCAGGGTTGTTTCGATGATCTGATGTCATATGCAAGGTAACAGAGCACATTGCCTGACACATAATGAGTCATCAGTAAACATATTTTCCTTTTTCTTATGACAGAAAACAATTGTACTATTATTTTTAATATATAGCTTATGGCTCTCGCTGACTGTAAGTTCCTTATGGTCCTTGAGGGCAGGATGCCAATTTGTTTCATCTTTACATTCTTTATGGAATTTAGAACCATGCGTTGCCCTATGGACATTCGATAAAAATTCACTGCATGAATGAATGAATGCTGCCTTTTGCTTAAGACTTCTAACCTGCTGTATAGGCTGTGCCTTTAGAAATTCAGGAAGAACTCCACCAGCGTGATCTTAAAGGATCTGGGTGTCTCAGGTTGTTATCCCAGTGACATCAACAAACACAGGGCGGGTTGAACACATGGTATAAATCATGAACCCAAGTTCAAATGAAAAAAGCTTAGCTTTAGAATTCCTTCTAGAGGAAATTGCTGCTTATTCTGTCTGATTCTAAGCATGGCATGGGTGATAACCCAGATACCATTTTAATATCCTTTAGCCGAATACTGAGCCACTACTCAGCTATCACCACTGACATCATTTATGAACCCAATCTTTCACCCCAGTCCCTGCCTGCCCATGGAAACAGGTTAGAAGTAGGCCCAATATCTCGTTCCAAGCAGTCTTATTTTAATCACTCTTTCCTTGCAACCCAGGTTGTGCTGTATTCTCTGGTTACCTGCCAGAGAAATCCAAACACCTAGTTACATTCAACTTCCTCATTTTATTATTCTATTTATAAAAGGAAATTTTACAGCTAAAAATAGAAACTATCTCTTTTCATGGTGTTTGATTAATGTTCAATTAATGACTCAAGCAAATTAAATTCCTTTAAACAATTCATTCCCTTTACAAATGCAGTTAATTCAGTTTCTTAAAAGTGCATCTGATTCCTGTACTCTGAGAGAGGTCAGGAGGATAGAGAGCCCTTTCAACACATAGCAGCAGTTCTTATTTTCCATTCCACGCAGATGGTCTGCATAGCATTCTTCCCAAGCAGGCGGAGCATTTATGCAGGCTGTCAGGCCTCTCCTGAGGTGACAGGTCACTGCCATTTCTTCCTACCAACACGCACTGTGCACAGACCTCTTTAGAGGTCGTGCGAACATGCTCAATCAACAACAGAGCATTACTCATAACCAGTCATTCCCACCTTGATTTTCACCTGCCACAATATTAAATAAGGCTCACTTTTCAAATAATATATCATGGCTCACTAGCAGGTTACACTAGCAGGTTACACTAGCAGGATACACTAGCAGGTTACACTAGCAGGTTACCCTAGCAGGATACACTAGCAGGTTACACTAGCAGGTTACCCTAGCAGGATACACTAGCAGGTTACACTAGCAGGTTACCCTAGCAGGATACACTAGCAGGTTACACTAGCAGGTTACCCTAGCAGGATACACTAGCAGGTTACACTAGCAGGTTACCCTAGCAGGATACACTAGCAGGTTACACTAGCAGGTTACCCTAGCAGGATACACTAGCAGGTTACACTAGCAGGTTACACTACCATGTATCCAGGTTGACATCGTGGTGCACCCCATTCTCTGGACCCGTGCCACCTACAACTCCCAGGCCTCCAACTGATCCATTAATTCCTACTCACTCACCTTTTCACCTGGACAATCATTAATTTACTGTTGCTTTATTCAGTCTCTCCTAAACCTTAACTAGAATTCTTCTACTTAACTAGAATTTACATTTTAAAATGGCATGTCAGACTTCACTCCAGAAACCTCTGTCTACAATGACTAAGAGGAATAACTTTTAGCTAAAACAGACGTAAGACGAGGATGGGACAACTGGTTTAAATAAACGTTTTCATTAAAGGAACTTTCTTGCAAGTTGAAACAAGTTACTGATAAACTAATCTTCAGGCTAGAGCATCTTATCACCCAAATTCTATAAAAAATGTGTTTCTCTGCTGCTTTCCCTTGTTCTTCCAGATTCTATCTCCAGACGAGCTTTTCCACTGATGAATGCTGATTGTGTAGGATCTGAATTGCCAGATAATTGGTACTGTGGTTTGTTAAACTAGCCAAGGTATTAAGGAAGCAAAGAGAAAGTGTCACAGCTATCGCTTTTGTATGTCTGTCTTTTAAATGCTTTAAATCACTTCCCTCTTGTGTTACCTTAGATAATTCCCATTTGACCCTACACTGTTTGAATTCTGAATTAGATATAATGTAATAGCCATAGAAAAAGTACCTTTTACATTGCAAGATGCCATTTCTGAAAAAGATCATCACCCATTCTTGAATAAAAGGAAGAAATACCACCTCTTCTTTGGTAAAATTAAATAAAGCACTTCATGTATTCCGAGTTATAAGACCTAGGATCACTTTACCTTTTTGAGTTTTGGTTTTCATCTATAAATGGGATGGCAATAATGCTAAAGAAAGAGTGCTTTGGGGTGGAGCCATGACACCCTGGGTGTTGCTACCCTCCTTCTGGCAGAGTCTAATATGGTTCCCTACACACAGGATTCTCAGTTAATATCCTGAGACCCTTGCCACCTTGAACAGTACAGACTGGACCATGGATGCCCTCCTGAATCAAAACAGTCCAGTATACACTTGGCAGCAGCCTGGGGCAAACAAGCATAAGGACACTTGAGCAGAGCTCCATACTGAATTTTCCCTAAGTGGCCCTATCAAATCCTCTCTCAACACATTGAATGTGAGACACATAGAAAACAGACGATAGAGCAGAGCAGAAAAACGCAAAGGGGCATTCAGAATGAAGGCAAGAAACACGTTTCTTGAAGCATGAGTAGGTAGAAGCATGAGGTATAGAAAATGAGATCAGAGGAAAGTCAGTCACTCAAGTAAAACATGAAGCAGAAAGGGATGGATGCTGAGAGTCACGTGTGAAAAATGCGGTGAGAGAGTCACACGTAGAAAAGGTAGTAATCAGAACTATGAAGCAGTAGACACCATGAGGGTCGTGGACAGTAGCTGCAGAAGTAATTAAAAATATAACAACAATAATAAAAATGATGCTAATAGGATATACCAACTTCCGTGTGCCTCGTTCTATTTTAAATGCTTTACATATACTAACTTCAACCCTGTGAGGCCTGTTTCCATTTCACGGATGTGGAAACTAAGCCACAGAGAGTTTAAATAACTTACCCAAGGTCACATGGTAGAAAGTAGCATGACTCAACGCACTTTGGCCTCAGAGTCTGTGCTGAGAGAAAAGCTGAGTTACAAGAATGATGGACACGTCGAGTTCCTGTTAAATCCTCAACCACGTGCAGGCTTGGTGGTCCAGTGATTCCCTGCATTTCCTTCATTCCCCAGGTACTCACACTAAATCTCCATCACCTGAAGTAACCTGAACACTCTTTAACTCCTTACCACTTCAAAGAGCCTAATACCGTGATTTCAAGTGAGGTAATAAATGAGAGAGCATTTTACCTTCCCTGAAATAAATGGGACAAAGTGAAGTGTTTTTATTCTGAAATGAGGTAAAAGTTCTGAAGACGTGGTCTGCTGGTCAAGATTGTCTCTACATCAAGTTCCTTTCATACATCACTTTGGGCCAGCCTCTGTTTGTCTTGGTGGTATATTTTGCCACACACTGGGGGAATTTCAGAATGTATTTGTTTTCAACGTGTAATGATCATTACATATCAATTAAATAGAATTCTATTAATGACGTGACCCTGTTCTACCTCATTGCTTCACTAAGCAACTAGAATGAAGAGCCTATGATTATGGGGACAATGAATAAAAGCCAAAGGAAAAGAAGCTTGAATATTGTTTTATCTTTCTACCGACTCTCACAGCAGCAGCGAGATCTTTTAGGGTCTTAAAGGAGTTTAGATTTATTCTAATTATAATGCGAACCAAGTCAGGACATATCTTACTACCATATTCTTATTTCGGTAAAAACAAAACCTTCTCTCAGTCAACCCCAATTTGCTTTTATCGAATACATTTGTGAGAGTGACCACTGGTCCAAGGACAGGTGCTGCTTTCTTTTAGGATTCATTTTACAAGAGTCTAAACTCTGCTATCAAAAGGGCAATCAGTGGGTATCATGAATCGGTGATTCCAGCATAATGTTAAGAAGAAAAGTGTTGGAGCCTAGACTCAACCCTGCCTTAGGAAAGATTGTATTACCAAAAATTAAAATCTGTTGAAATCTTTCAGAAGATTAAGAACTTTATGTCTTGTACCAAAGATTATTTCCATATGATATTATTGTTTGAAAAATTATTAGTGTTGGGCATTTTACTTTAATCCATTCAAACCACTGGCTTTCAGAAGGTAATACATATGTCAAAGAAAATATTTCCTCCTTCCCAAATGCCACTCAAAATCCCCTTTCTTTACCTGCTAATGAGGATTAAATTTACAAGGATCAGCTGTATTTGTCTTGTCCTATTTTAGATATCAGGGTTGTGTTCAGTTGCCTTCTAAAGCTTTATTTATTTGTAGAATAAAAGAGTCACATGTGTGGAAATAATAACACTTTTGTCAGAAAGTCAGGCAGCAACACGGAAGCTCCAGGGGTCCATATGCCACTCTCAGGGGAGCACACTTCCTCAGGAGCAGGGAAGAGAGAAGGAGGGGGAGAAAGAAGTTTCATGCCCTGCATCAGAGACCCTAAGCCCATAAATAAGCAAATTATTAAATAAGCCACACTGTTCACCCCAGCAGCGTCTCTCAGCTCTGAGATGTCCCTGTCCCCTCCCCCCCCACTTTCCCTCCCCGACAACACACATACACACTCTCCACTCCCCCTAACTAATGGCTCATTGGCCATAAATAAGAAGACAAACCATTCTTGTGATCCTGGGGCTCAACCCAGGCAAGACATTTAATGTGAAACTTTGAACACCTTTCTTGGTCACCCCTTCATGTTCTCTGAGAGCTTAGTCCTAGAATCTGATCTAATCTTCTCAGCAAACCTAAAAGTAAGTGCAATTATGATCACTGCTTTCCAGACAGGGAAACTAAAATCTAGAATCAGAACCGGCTTCGTGGGTGGGAAGTATGTTCCATGGCACTTAGAGGGGCCCTGCACTTGGTTTAATGCTCCACTGTTGCCGTCTTGAAACACTTAATAATTTCTTAACGACGGGCTCTACATTTTCATTTTGCACTGGACGCCACAAATTATATAGTTTTTCCGGCCTAGAAAGGTTATGTAACTTTCCTAAGGCCCCTGTATTAGTTTGCTAGGGCTGCCATAACAAGGTTTCTGGGTGCCTTGGGCAGCAGAAATTTACTTTCTCACAATTTTGGAGGCTAGAAGTCTAAGATGCAGGTATTGGCAGGATTGGTTTCTTCTGAAGGCTCTCTTTTTGCCTTGTAGATGGCTGTCTTCTGTGTCTTCACATGGTCTTTGGGATTAGGGCCCACCCTAACGATGTCATTTTAACTTAATTACCTCTTTAAAGATCCTATCTCCAAATTCCCTCACATTCTGAGGTATGGTTAGGACTTTGGCACATGAACTGGGGAGGGAGCACACAATTCAGCCCATAACAGTCCCATAACAACGAGTAAGTAGAAGAACCACTAAGATTTGTTTCATTCACTCTGCTCTATTTGTCTTCACAAATACCTGTATAAATATTTATACTTGTATAAATATGTAAGAGTGGCTCTTCTCACCACCAACAGCAAAAGCGGAGGCACAGAAAGACCAGTGCTTGCTATGGTGAAACAACGTGGCAGTACAGGAACTATTTAGTATAATGATAGCACTGGGTCCAAACCTCAGACCTCCTGGCACTGAATCTACTGCTGGGCCCGTACTGCCTTTTACAACCTGCACACACAGACACCACTGCCGGAAAAGACAGTCCCTCTCTACAATTATAGGTCCTTGGATGGTCTGCCTTTGGTAGATTTCAAAATAGCCCAGTTGACTCCGATTCTAGCCAGGGGGAAAAAAAAAATCATTACTCTTCGGCTCACAAATTATACAAAGGCACCTCTGTGGAGTGCATCCAGCATGCCGGGGTGTAGCCTCTTTATCTCATTCTTTTGCTGGCTCCAAGCTGTAAGCATCCAGCAGTGAGAGGTGAGTTTGTTGAGATAACCAGGGAGTAAGGTAACCCATTTCAATGATAAAACAGCTTAGCCATTTCCAGTTTGGACATGGATAGTGTTTTAACGTGAACAGATCTGGAGTCTGGATGGGAGACCTGGGAGAATTATAATACAGAGTGGCAAGGAGGGGAGGCAGCAGATTTCTTCTTTCAAAGAAAAGGGTTCTTTGGTGACCGATGGGCAGGGAACGCCTTTGTTGTGCTTTGCTTCGCAGGTACAATGGGCGGGCGGGGGTGGGTGGTGGTGGCAGATCAGAGACAGAGTATACTCTGGCCTTAGATACTAACATTGGGCAAGTTACTTTACCTCTTCGAACCTCAGTTTCTTCCCTGCAACGTGATGCTTTAAAGTTCCATTCTATGTCTCAAATTCAGTAACTCTTGTTGGGGTGTGATGAGTGCTGTTTGTACAAATGAGAGCATGACATATAATTTTTTATTAAATTCAGTTTCCCGTTATTAAAGTATGAAAAAATTCTTGCATCAGTGGGGAAACCAGACAACATCTTAACCAACTGATGAACTTTATATGCCTCCAGATATGATGCTCTGAGAAGGACGCAACACCACTTAGGTAACATTCTGGCCTAAAATGCATAAACTGAATCTAACCATGAGGAAAAATCAAACAAACATAAACTGAGGGCATGATGTAAAATAACTGGCCTACTCTTAAAAAATGTCAGTGGCATGAAAACAAAGAAAATTGAGAAAGCTGTCCAGATGAACAAATAAGACAAGTAATATCTGATCCTGGACTAGATCCTTCCTGGAAAAGAATTTCTATAAAGGACAGTTGACAAGATAAGAATATGGGTAGTAGATTAAAGTAATGTGTCAATATTAAGTTTCCTAAAATTTTTAACCATACTGTTATTAAAAAAACAGTTCTGAAAGAGAACATTTTTGTTCTTAGGGTATATACATTCAAATATTATAGAGTAAAAAAATGATATATACAGACTTTCAAATGGTTCCGAAAATTATAGAGAAAGAGAAATTAAGAAAGCAAATGGTGGCAGAATGTTAAATATTGGTGATTCTGGGTAAAGGATATATGGGTATTATGCATTCTAGCAAATTTTCTATAAGTTTGAAATTATTTTAAAATGAAAGCTTTTTAAAAAAGGTAATGCATTCTCATTGCATAAAATTTTCTGAAGGAGAAAAATCACTTGCAATCCCTCTACCCAGAGGTAACTGTTAACCTTTTGTGTATACTGGATTTCTATTGAAGAAATTCACTTGTGACAGCTGGGCAGGGTAAGTGTTTGCTGTGCTCACAAGAAAAAGGGAGGGGGAGGGTGGCAGATCAGGACCAGTAATTGGTTTGTTGGGGCCTGTGATCTGGTCTGGCCAAGCGTTTCCCAAGACGAAGTCTGCTGGGAGTTTCTCAGAAAGATTTTTTTCCTCTGTTGTTTTCTTCTGTTGCACATTGTATTACGGGAAGATGTTTGAAGTAGCCATCTTGGGATCGTAAGGCGAAAGCCAAGAAAATGTAAGATAAGGTGACTCAAAACACTTACATCAATGAGCTTAATTAACCACCCTAGCGGCAGATATTTCATCACATGAGGTAATAAATGTCCTTATTCTTTAAGCCAATATTATTTAGGTACACTATTGCAGACAAAAACCTCCCAACTGTTAAACCTCTACTATTAAATAAGACTATGCAACCATTTGCTTCGCTCTTCTATCAATCACCTGTAGCAAGAGCCCTTCCAGGGCTTCCCTGGTGGCGCAGTGGTTGAGAGTCCGCCTGCCGATGCAAGGGACGTGGGTTCGTGCCCCGGTCTGGGAAGATCCCACATGCCGCGGAGCGGCTGGGCCCGTGAGCCATGGCCGCTGAGCCTGCGCATCCGGAGCCTGTGCTCCGCAATGGGAGAGGCCACAACAGTGAGAGGCCCGCGAACCGCAAGCAAAAAAAAAAAAAAAAAAAAAAAAAACTCTTCCAAGTGAAAAGAAGTCATGGGACCAAATCGGAATTTTGGGCGTGTGGCAAATTCCCCAGCCAGAAGCTAAAGGGAACACAGGCAGATTGAGACAGGCAGTGTGGGCTTCATGCCCAGAAAGAGAGAAAAAGGGAGGTCCAGCCCTACTCTCTGGTGCAGAGTGGCCCTGAGTATCAGAAAAAATTATTGGACTTTAGACTTGCTTTGGCTTCCTGAAGGGGACTCCGTGTGGGGAGTAGACAGTGGAGGAAGCAGAAAAGTTTGTAGTCCCTGGAGCAGCTCAGTAACTGTGCCTCACAGACAGGCTGGGTGAAGAGCGGGCCATTGGCCATTCCAAGACTATGTCAACCACCTTTGCATCAGCATGGCTCCTGGAAGTAGCGATCAGTGGTGGAGATGACGCCAGAGAGCGGCAACATGACAGGTGGTACGTGAAAGCTTCAGCACTGGTGGAAGCTGTACTTGACACAACAAATGTTAATTCCTTGATTCATTACTAAACATTTATTGAGCACTTGCTATCTTGTAAGTAATCTACTAGATGCTAAATATACAGGGCTTAACATGGCATTGCTCCTTCCTCTTACAGAGCTTACAATCCAGTTCTGAGGGGTTGTGTGTCGCATGAAAAGGATGCAGGTATTAAAACTTAAATGGTTTCACCCTTCATGAAGTTATGCCAAAATTGAAGCTAATCTCCTAGGTAACTAACAGGCCTCCCTCACACACTCCATCCCCCACTGCAAACTAATTGTCCTGTGGACAATTTCTACCTTTCCCCAGTTCTGCTTGGCCATAGACCTGGGGACCGTTAATTTGAAGATACTGTCTCATTCAGTCCCAAACTAAGATGAGCAGTATAACCTTAGGCTAAATTTCACCAGCCAATGAATTTAATTTTGCTTCCTTGGGACCCAGTAAGTACTGGACATCTTACTACATTTGTTCAGTCTGCTCTCTGCTCTCTAGCCTAGCATAGTTACAGGGTCTATATGAATGACTTTAGTCAGCATACCTGGGAAACCCACTTGCCATACATGGAACATGTTTTCCTCTTTTCCTTTTTATCCTTTATTTGGTGCAAGCCTCCCAGAGATCCAGCCCTTCTCCTCCCTCATGATTTCCTACCCCTTTTAAACTTTGACTCTCTCACCCACGATATAGCTTATTCCTCTTCAGCCTTTCAACATTCAGAGCAAAGTAATCATTCTCAGGAAATTTTTCTTAGTGATTATAATGCTAGTATCCCCACGTTCAAATGGACGTATTTTCTGATATTACACGTATAGATAATGAGATGTCTATGAAGTCCCAGTTTAGCCTCTGCTCTTGTGGAAGTTACATTTCAATGGAAAGAGACAGATAAACAATAAAGCTAATAAATGAATAAATTCTATATTATGTTAGAAGTCATGGCAAAAAAATAGAACAGAGAAGAGCAATGGTGAGGGATGGAATGGGGATGGGATGGGAGGACTGCAATTTTAAACAAGACTGTCATAGGTCTCATAGGTCATAAGTCTCATTAAGGGGATGACATTTTTAAAAATTGAGGTATAATTCATAGAGCATAAAATTCACCATTTTAAAGTGTACAATTCAGTGGATTTTGGTGTAGGCACAAAGTTATGCAACCGTCACCACTATCAAATTCCAAAATATTTCTTCACTGTAGGAAAGTCCTGTCCTCATTAGTAGTCATTGCCCACCCCCAGCCATTCATCTACCCTGTCTCTATGGATTTCCCTATTCTGGACATTTCATATAAATGGAATCGTACAGTAGGTGACATTTTGCTTCTGGCTTCTCCCCCTTAGCATTATTTTTTAAGGGTCACCTATGTTGTAACATGTATCAGTATTTCCTTTGTTTTGTGGTTGACTAATACTCCATTGTATGCATATACCACGTTTTGTTTATCTGTTCATCAGTTGATGGCTATTTGAGTTGTTTCCACGTTTTAGCTGTTCTCAAATGCTGCTATGAACATTCATATACAGGTTTTTGTGTGGACGTATGTTTTCAATTCTTTTGGATATAACCTAGAAGTGAAATTACTAGGTCATGCGGTAACTCTATGTTAACTTTGGGGGGAACCATTTTCCTAAGTGGCTGTATCATTTTACATTATCATCAGTAATATGTCAGGGTTCCAATTTCTCCTCATTCTTACCAAAAACTTATTATCTGTCTTTTTGATTATAGCCAAGAAGATGACATTTGAGCTAAGATTTGAAGACACTGTAGGAGTTAGCCATTTGGATATTCAGGGGAAGAGACTGCCGGGCAGAGGGGCCATCCAGGGCAAAACCCTGGAGGTGAGTGTGCCTGATGTGCTCCAGGAATAGCAAGATGGACAGTGAAACTGGAGTGGTGTGATCAAGCGGGCAAGGAGAACAGGGTGAGGTGAGGGAGCTAATGGAAGACCAAACACAGGTCATTGGAGGGCATCATAAGGACTTGGGCTTTTACTCTGAAAGAAATGGGAAGGCGTTGAGGGTTTTGGAGGAGAGGGCTGATGTGATTTGACCTACATTATAACCATATCACTCTGACTGCTGAATTACATGTGGGCAAGGGTAGAATCAGGGAGACTCCAGGAGACAGTTGGTGGTTGTTTTCAATAATGGTGGCTTGCAGGGTAGTTGGTATCAGGGAAGTGGTGAGAAGTGGTTGAATTCTGCATATGTTTTAAGGTAGAATCAACAAGATTTTGTGCCAGACTGTGAGCAAAACATGAAAAAGAAAGGAGTCAAAATTTGTGGTTTTTTCATTTCTACTTCAGGATATAGTATATTCAAATTCATTTCTTCCGTATTAAATCAGACTCCAAATTCTTAATTAGGTAATCTCACATGTTTAAAAATAGTCTATGATAATAATGATAATAATAATTAATAAAAATAACACCCTACAACCTAATAAACATCAGGGGCTTCCCTGGTGGCGCAATGGCTAAGAATCTGCCTGTCAATGCAGGGGACACAGGTTCGAGCCCTGATCCGGGAAGATCCCACATGCCGTGGAGCAACTAAGACCGAGCGCCACAACTGCTGAGCCTGTGTTCTAGAGTCCGCAAGCCACAACTACTGAGCCCACATGCCACAACTACTGAAGCCTGTGCTACTAGAGCCCGTGCTCCACAACAAGAGAAGCCACCGCAATGAGAAGCCCGCGCACCGCAACGAAGAGTAGCCCCCACTCGCCGCAACTAGAGAAAGCCCGCGCACAGCAACGAAGACCTAAAGCAGCCAAAAAAAAAAAAACAACAACTCAGGTCCTTTAATCCAACTATCTCATGAGGCAGATATTATTTTCCTCAATTTATACATGTGTAAACAAAGATGTGGTTAATAACTGACAGCTTCCCTAATTTTTGTCCCTTTTAGGACTAACCAGAGAAAGTCAAACATGCACCCTTAACCATTATAGGATGTCCCGCTTCTGGTCAGCCCACCTGCATCTTCCTCAGGCCAACAGCTTTCAGTTAGGGTGGGGGTCCCCAACCCCCGGGGCCACAGACCAGTACCAGTCCATGGCCTGTTAGGAACCAGGCCACACAGCAGGAGGTGAGTGGCGGCCGAGCGAGCGAAGCTTCATCTGTATTTACAGCCACTCTTTTAATCCAACTATCTCATGAGGCAGATATTATTTTCCTCAATTTATACATGTGTAAACAAAGATGTGGTTAATAACTGACAGCTTCCCTAATTTTTGTCCCTTTTAGGACTAACCAGAGAAAGTCAAACATGCACCCTTAACCATTATAGGATGTCCCGCTTCTGGTCAGCCCACCTGCATCTTCCTCAGGCCAACAGCTTTCAGTTAGGGTGGGGGTCCCCAACCCCCGGGGCCACAGACCAGTACCAGTCCATGGCCTGTTAGGAACCAGGCCACACAGCAGGAGGTGAGTGGCGGCCGAGCGAGCGAAGCTTCATCTGTATTTACAGCCACTCCCCATCGCTCGCATTACCGCCTGAGCTCCGCCTCCTGTCAGATCAGCGGCGGCGTTAGATTCTCATAGGAGCGGGAACCCTGCTGTGAACTGCGCATGCGAGGGATCTAGGTTGTGCGCTCCTTATGAGAATCTAAAGCCTGATGATCTGAGGGGGAGCTGAGGCGGTGATGCTAGCGCTGGGGAGCGGCTGCAAATACAGGTTATCCTTAGCAGAGAGGTCTGACTGCACAGAGACCACAATAAATCAATTGTACGCAGACTCATATCAAAACCGTATCAGTGAGTGGCAAGTGAAAGCAAGCTCAGGGCTCCCACTGATTCTGCATGATGGTGAGTTGTATAATTATTTCATTATATATTACGATGTAATAATAATAGAAATAAAGTGCACGATAAATGCAATGCGCTTGAATCGTCCCGAAACCATCCCCCACCTGCCGGTCCATGGAAAAATTGTCTTCCATGAAACCGGTCCCTGGTGCCAAAAAGGTTGGGGACCGCTGAGTTAGGGGACACCTGAAGCCTTCCTCTTTTTCCAATATAAAGCTTTCCCACTCCTCTGCCTTCCTGAGTCTCTGTTGAAACACACGTGTTGGCAGTTGACTCCCTTGCTTTCTTTAGGAAGCTCTGAGTAAATAGCCTTTGTTTGCCCTCATTTGGTCAGTCTTCCTTTCCACAGGTATCTTCAGTCAAGTTTCCCTGAAGCGGACCTTGAAATGAAGACCTGAGTTTAGGTTTATTGGAGAATACTCTCAAGATCATCACATTTCAAGGGGATGGTGGGAACAGGACTGGAGAGAGGGAGAAATCGAACTGCTGTACTGTTACACTAGAGACCTTAACCGATCCTGTGGGGAGCTCTGAGTCTGGGATGGCCCTTCGGAAATGTACCCTGGCCTGGATCAGTCACTGGATGCAAGAAAGGAGAGGAACTTTAGGTGAAGCAGGTCTCTTTGACCAAAGGTAATTGCAAGGGAAGATCCTAGCTGTGAGCTCTCGGCAGCCCGCGCTCTGGGCAGCTGGGGAACAGTGCTTGGATCCCGTTTGGGGTGGGGCTGTGAGGGTGTGGGAAAGGTGGAGACTGGCATACAGCTGACAGCAGGTCATGACTGTAACTCAACCTTGAACCCAAGTTTAAAGCTTTTTTCACCACAGCATAGCTGTCTTCACTCAAAAAAACATGACAAGTGGAGATTCTGTGACCACTCATTTTCTTTCCTCCTAGTCCCAAATCAAGACCATGTTGTAAAGTGATTCCAACATTTTTTTGTAAGTGATCTTGAGCATAGCAGTTGACTCAGTTGAATACAGCATTTTAAAGATCTGAAATAAAACACCAACCAAAGCAGTGAACTGAATTACCACACGTAGACATTTATATCATCTTAACATTACGGTACTTTACAAAGCGTTTCCCTCTCTCAGTAGAGAACGTTGTGACATCCTGCTTTCCAGCTTGAGATGCTGACAAATTGGAAATAAAGTGATGTGAAATAGCACCATTTCCACTTTAAGGGTATTCATCCCCCAGGGAAAATGATTCCCTCTTAGTGAAAATCCTAATAAAGTATATCTTGGAAGTTAGTAAAATATTAATTTATTCTTCAAAATAATCTAGTTCCCCTACCTTACTGCATCACTAGTGTCATATGATTCTTGCAAGACTTTTAGCTTTATTTGAGCTACTTAAACTCAATGTTTCTATTTTTGGTTTTACAAATAAATCAGCTGATACTGTATCCAGCAATGATCATTTACCTAAAGGTTATAAAAAACACAGCCAGGTTCTGTCTACAAATTGGCCTGAACAGCCTTTTTCTCTGTAAACAAGTCTGTGACTTTTTTTAATCTGTCAGCATATCCTCTCACTATCACAAGACCTTTTAAATACATTACGCATTGTTCCCAGAGCTTTTGGCTTTTTTCCTTTCCGTGTGTCCTGGAAATTCCCTCCCCCCATATCCCGATTCCCCCTGCCTGCCCCGCAAAGTTCCTAGCCTCTTGTTTAACCTTGTATGGGATCTCAGCCAAACTGTAATTCCAGGTAACTTTTGCCCATAGCATAGCATGGTAGTTCTTAAACTTTGAGCCCCACGAAATGCTAGGGGAAATGATTAAAATAGAAAATATTAGCGATTCACCCTAGATCTAAAGATTCAGAATTTCTGGAGGTGATGCTAAGGTAAATGTATAATTAAAAGTCTCTTTGTGGAATCCTGGTAGATATCACAGCTTTAGAGTCACTCACAAGCGTATTTCACACATCTGGCTACCGACGTAGCTTGCTGGCTGTAGACTATCAGGACAAAAGTGGCATTTGGAGTCTATTCTTTTCTAAGGTTGGTGAATAATAGCAGTTTATGGAAGTGGAAACAATAGGCTGGCTTTTCTCAGCAATAATCCACTTGTACGTTAAGACCTATCAGAATGGAAACATTATAACTGCAAAGAACAGGGGCTGATCTGAGAACATTTTCTGTAGAAGAATTGGAAGGGCCTGGTGATTCCTGGAAGGTTAAAACGAAAAGATAGTAAAGGACCTGATGGTTATTTCAAGGGTGTGAGAAGATGTGGGGACACTGGGAAAATGGCTATGAAGGAAATTTTTGAACAAATATTGAATGTAACACTAAATGAGGTGATAGAGAGGCCACAAAGATAAGAGCACCTAATTTAATTTACTTCAACATGCATTTACTGAGTAACTACTTTGTGCACAGCATTGTCATAAGGTGTACCATGGCATGGTTCCCAAATTTCGGATCTGTATTAGATTCAGCTGGAGAGATTTTTATAAATAAAGTTCCGGGCCCCATATTAGTTCTGCTGAATCTAAATATCTGGGGGCAGGGTTGGAAATCTCTACTGTTTAAAGCTCTCCAAGTGATTCTGATGCATCCAGTTGATGGACCAGAATGACCATGAAATGAACAAGGTCGAGTGTTGGTTTTAAAGGAATGTACAAACTATACTATTGGTGGGACTGTAAATTGGTGCTGCCACTGTGGAAAACAGTGAGGAGGTTTCTCAAGAAACGTAAAGCAGAACTACCACATGACCCAGAAATTCCACTCCTGGGTATATACCCCCAAAAATCACTAATTCAAAGAGATACACGCACCCCAATGTTCATAGCAGCATTATTTACAATCGCCAAGATATGGAAGCAACCTAAGTGTCCATCAATAGATGAATGGATAAAGAAGATGTGGTATATATATATATACAATGGAATACTACTCAGCCATAAAAAAATGAAATTTTGCCATTTACAGCAACATGGATGGACTTGGAGGGCATTATGCTAAGTGAAATAAGTCAGACAGAAAAAGACAAATCAGTATTTGTATGATATCGCTTATGTGTAGAATAGTAAAAATACAACAAACTAGTGAATATAGCAAAAAAGAAGCAGACTCATATAGAGAACAAACTAGTGGTTACGAGTGTGTGGGGGAGGGCATTATGGGGGTGGGAAAGTGGGAGGCACAAACTACTGGGTGTAAGATAGGCTCAGGGATGTATTATACAACCCAGGGAATATAGCCAATATTTTGTAGTAACTGTAAATGGAAAGTAACCTTTAAAAACTGTATAAATTTTTTTTTTTTGGCCACGCCACGCAGGTTGTGGGATCTTAGTTCCTTGACCAGGGATCAAACCCCTGCCCCCTGCAGTGGCAGTGCGGAGCCCTAATCACTGGACTGCCAGGGAATTCCCCAATTTTTTTTTAATTAAAGAAAAAAAGGAACATACAAACTGGTTTGTTGAGCAATTTGCTCAACCAAATTTCTTGATTCTGCCTTCTGTCCATGGCTCAAGTTTTACTCATGCTGTTATTTTCTCTGAAATGCCTTTTCCTCAATCTCTTCCACGAAAATAGTATCTATCCTTCAAGACTTATTCAATGTGAGAAGAACTGAACTGCATTCCACACCTCCCTTTGTCAGCATCCTTCCAACCCCACATCCATCACCCAAGCAAATATCGTAACATCCACCCTTACAATATCTACCTCACCCATCAGCTCCTTTTTATCCCCATTCCCACCTCTTTAGCTCACCTGAACCACTGAATGGCCGTTTAACTGATCTCTCACAAACTATCTGCCCACCTACTCCAGTTCATTCTTCATGGTTCTACTAACCTTGCACAGTTCAATTATAACTATTTTTCATATTGCAAATAATATTCACTATTTCACCATTACCTACAAAGCTAGGGATAAAAATGCTCCAGTCTGGCTTTCAAAACTACTGTATCAATTAGACTTCCTTTTTGTAGACGCTACAGAACCAACTCTGGCTACCTTAAGCAGAAAAAGACATGGGCTAGTTCACAAAATTGAAGTTCCCATCATTTTCCTTCTTTGTATGATTGTTCTCAAAATTCTTATTCTTAGAGAATGTCTGATTCAGCATATCCCCAACTCTTGCTAATAGGAAGACAGGGAACATTCCTTCTTCTTGTTAATAGGAAGACAGGAACAGAGAACAATAGGAAGACTGAAAAGCCACCTATAACTATGCCCACTGAGAAAAGAAAGTTCTTTCAAAGCAAAATCAGGATGCTGTTACCAAAAGGAGAAATGAATGGTAGGGAGCAAGACCCAAAAATGTCCACTACATTCAAAATATGGACCCAGGGCTTCCCTGGTGGCGCAGTGGTTGGGAGTCCGCCTGCCGATGCAGGGGACACGGGCTCGTGCCCCGGTCCGGGAGGAGCCCACATGCCGCGGAGTGACTGGGCCCGTGAGCCATGGCCGCTGAGCCTGCGCATCCGGAGCCTGTGCTCCGCAACGGGAGAGGCCACAATAGTGAGAGGCCCGTGAACCGCAAAAAAAAATATGGACCCAATGTGACTGAAGTAAAAATGGGGAGGAATTCTGTGCTTTCTTTTCTGAGACATCAGAGGTCAAAATGGGGGAAATAACCACCCATGAAAGCTAATGTCTGATAGTCTCAGTGTCCTTGGGGGTGGGGGAGAAGAGAGGCTAGTGGTTTGAAGGAAATGTTTTTAAAAATGCATGCAGGGACTTCCCTGGTGGCGCAGCGGTTGGGAGTCCGCCTGCCAGTGCAGGGAGCACGGGTTCGAGCCCTGGTCCGGGAGGATCCCACATGCTGCAGAGCGGCTAAGCCCGGGCACTACAACTACTGAGCCTGCGCTCTGGGGCCTGCAAGCCACAGCTACTGAGCCCATGCACCACAACTACTGAAGCCTGCGCACCTAGAGCCCGTGCTCCACAATAAGAGAAGCCACCGCAATGAGAAGCCCGTCGACACAACTGGAGAAAGCCCGCGCGTGGCAGCAAAGACCCAACGCAGCCAAAAATAAATAAATAAAATAAATAATTTTTTTAAAAAAATGCATGCAAAGATTCAAGATGTCATTGTGAGTCGTGAGGATATAGATAAATTGTTTTCATTTTTTCTGTTATCAACCAACTTCCACATAACTACAATGTCCTTTGCAAAACACCCTATAGTGTTTTTTAAAAAATAAGTTTACCACTGTAATATAAGAACAGCCAGAATTTTATTAGGAAGAAAGTCAGTAGGGTAACAGTATCTTTAGGAGGGTAACAAGTCTTCCACTTCCAAATTCAAGAAAGGGGCAATAATCTCCCACAGTTCCCACATTCTGCTGCACCCAAGCATTGTAGGGAGCACCTTTTCAAAAATAAACGTAGCATCAAAAAATAGTATGTAACATGAAAGTCCAGTGAAGGTGAGGACATAAACATGATGAAAATCCTCAGTACACATTTCTTAGAAGGAAAGAAAAACATCTGTGTTAAGAACATTCTGAAAGATATAGAGAACAAATTAGTGGTTACCAGTGGGGAGAGGGAAGGGGGGAAGGGCAAGATAGGGATAGAGGTTAAGAGACACAAACTATTATGTATAAAATGAATAAGCAACAAGGATATATTGTATATTACAGGGAAATATAGCCATTATTTTGTAATAAATTTTAATGCAGTATAATCTACAAAAGTATTGAATCACTATATTGTACACCTGAAACTAATATAGTATTATATATCAGCTATACATCAATCAATTGATAGATAAGTAAACAAACAAACAAATAAATAAAAGAATGCCTAGAGGGGTGGGATGGGGAGGGTGGGAGGGAGGGAGACGCAAGAGGGAAGAGATATGGGAACATATGTATATGTATAACTGATTCACTTTGTTATAAAGCAGAAACTAACACACCATTGTAAAGCAATTATACCCCAAAAAAGATGTTAAAAAAAAAAAAAAAAGAATGTTCAGAAGAAAACCGCACTGATGTGACTCCTGGTTCCTCCACCCATGTAGCTCTATAAATTTAAGTAAGTAACTGAATTTCTCTTAAACTCTGTTGACATCTGCAAAAGAAGGAACTTGGAGTAGATGGACCTAAGTCCATCCTAGGGCTGGATTTCTAAGAGTCTAAAGCCATGAAACAATGAATCCCTGGGTTACTGTGGGGCTCTTTCCTTTGAAATACTCTTCTCACACTCTAGTAGTTATTGCCATCTCTACCTCACTTGGGAGGTAGAGGATGCCTATTTGGGAGGAAATAAAGGCACAGGCAGTTAGATTTTCCTCAGGGTACGAAATACCATGTGACAAGTGGAATTCAGCTCTATCAGGGTACAAAATACCATGTGACAAGTGGAATTCAGCTCTCTCTATCAACAGTTTTATCCCAGCACCAGACATGCCCTTTTTGTATTTTATTTATTTGCTTTGAAGTCCTTGCATTATTATTTGCTAATTATAAATGCAATACATGGTTGGGGTAGAAGATCTGGAAAATCCAGAAGAACACAAAGAACAAAAGAAATGTCACAGATAATCCAGTTGCTTGGAGATAATTACCTTCTATAATAGGTTTCAGAAGAGCAAATCCAGAGCACAGTTAAAGCTAGCTATGGATCTATTTTGTGACCCAACTCAGTGGATTCCATGAACCTGAGCCAAGTTTCTTGGCATTATTGCCACTGGCTATCTCTTGGCAGTTACACAAATCATTGCTTCTACTTCACACATTTATTAAACAGCCAATGTTCCTAAAATACTCTATTATGAAGAGACTTTGATGGCTGCCAAGGTGAAGCAGAGATGTTCTGTCCTCAGGGAGCACTAAATCTAGATTTGTTCTTTCTTATGAAAAGAAAAATGACTCACTACCAAAACATATCTGTCTTCCTAAATTCCAAAATTAATCATCTTCAGAAATGTTAAGCTGGAACATTCTCAAAGAAACACATTTTAGCATTAATTTTTAAAAAAATTTTTTTATTTGGCTGTGCCAGGTCTTAGTTGCCGCATGCTGGATCTAGTTCCCTGACCAGGTATCAAACCCACGCCCCCTGCATTGGGAGTACAGAGTCTTAGCCACTGGACCACCAGGGAAGTCCTAACATTAATTTTTAAAAGAGAAAAATCATTTTTTTCTAAATTACAGATAACTTGGAAAACAGAGAAATGAAAAAACTATAATCTCATCACTTTAATATAATCAGCTAAGTTTTCTTTTTTCTTTCTTACCTTTCCTCCTTTGATTTATTCATTCTTTCTATTTTATTTTAATTTTTGGTTTTTTCTTTTATTTTGTTTTTCTTTGGTTTGTTTCTCTTTTGGTTTAGAATGTGTCCTTCTAGTTTGCCCTTTCTTTCAATGAACACTTCAGGTATGGATGGATCAGATCTATTTCTTGATACTACTGAATCACTTGACTTTTTTCTTTTTTTTTTTTTTTGCGGTACGCGGGCCTCTCACTGTTGTGGCCTCTCCCGTCATGGAGCACAGGCTCCGGATGTGCAGGCCAAGCAGCCATGGCCCACGGTCCCAGCCGCTCCGCAGCATGTGGGATCTTCCCGGACCGGGGCACGAACCCGTGTCCCCTGCATCGGCAGGCGGACTCTCAACCACTGCGCCACCAGGGAAGCACTACAAAACATTATTAAATGTTCCTTCTTGCACGCTCCAGGGCTTACTATTCAGGGATGTTCTCCTTTGAAAACTGCAAAGATGTGGATGCCTGGGGATCTTCCTGTTGAACGTGATCTCTTTCTTGCTCAGCTTGTTCACTCTGCAGGTCCTGGTCATGCCCAGCCTCCAGCTCCAACATATCCTGATAAGGATCATGAAGAAAGCAAAGCAGAACAAAAGGGTTATCACAAGAGGTGGTGGCTCCCCTTCTCTGGGGGCAAGCACATAGCCCCCTCTGAGGCTGGAGTCTTCTGATGCATCTGTGAGGTAGGCTGACATGCCCTCCTGCTCTGTGACAGAGGAAGGCTGGGGCAGGGACATGGAGAGTAGAGAGAACAGATCAGTTTCTTATTGAAATATCTGTGTAAATCACTGACCAAGTCAATAAGAATAACATTCACATACCTCTACAAATTGCCTTCATGTACATCATTTCTTTTAATTCTCATGATAGCCCTGAGGTGGATAAAGGTAGGTACTGAAATCCCCTGGGCCATTCCTATTTAGTGATTTGGTCAAGGTCATATGGTGTAGTGAGTTAAGTGATGACCCCAAAATGATACGTCCATGTCCTAATACTAGGCCCTGACAATGTGACATTATTTGGAAAAAAAAAAGAAAAAGGGAGGGGGTTTTGCTGAGGTAATTAAGTTAATAAACTTGAGATGAGATTATCTTGGATTACCTGGGTGGGTCCTAAATCCAATGACAAGTGCCCTAATGAGAAACAAGAGGAAACAACACAGAGAAACTCTTGTGAAGACGGAGGCAGACTGGAGTTTATGCAGGTACAAACTAAGGAATGTCTGGAGCCAGCAAAACCTGGAAGAGGCAAGGAAAGATTCTCCCCAGGAGCCTTCAGAGGGAGCGTGGGCTCGCTGACCCCTTGATTTTGGAATTCTGGCCTCCAGAACTATGAGAGAATACAGTTTTGTGTGTGTGTGGGTTTTTTTTTTTTTTTTTTTGCGGTACACGGGCCTCTCACTGTTGTGGCCTCTCCCGTTGAGGAGCACAGGCTCCGGACGCGCAGGCTCAGCGGCCATGGCTCACGGGCCCAGCTGCTCCGCGGCATGTGGGATCTTCCCAGACCGGGGCACGAACCCGCATCCCCTGCATCAGCAGGCGGAGTCTCAACCACTGCGCCACCAGGGAAACCCTGTGTGTGTGTGGTTTTAAACCACCAAGGCTAATTTGCCATAGCTGCCACAGGAAACCAATCGACATGGCTGGTAAGTATATGGACTAGAACTTGACCTAGGTTTTCTCATTCCAAAACCATGGAATTGTATTTAGGACTTGGGTTCAGGTTAAAGAATACCTAGTCCCTACCGTTGGCACTCTCACAACCCAGTGTCACCTCACCAGTGATGTAGGTTTATTATCACATTTACAGATGAAGAAACCAAGGCTAGATTTTCCAAGTATTACGTGACTCCACTATCTCTTAGCTACCTCTTCATGAATAAAAAGCATCCATAATTTCAATTTCTTTCCACCATATCTTTGACCAGTATATTCAAAAGCGGCAGAAACGCTGTGATGTAGAGAAGGACACCACACTGGAAATCAGAAGACCAGAGGTCTAAGTCCTGTCCTACTGCTGTGGATGTTGAACAAGTCACTTAACCACTGTAAAGCTCAGCTTCCTGGCCTGTAGTAAGAAAATTGGGCCAGATCACCTCTAGAGTTCTATGTCCAATAATTGATGGTGATATTTCTTACCTTTATCGGTCATTTCATGGTAATGGTTAATATACTGCAAAAGAGTCAAAAGGCAGGAAGTAGAAACAAAAAGAGTTTTTAAAATCTGCAGGACTGAACACATAAAGAAATGTGTGTGTTTTTTAAATAACAGACTAAACGTGTACTTGCACGAAATACACAGTCTAAGGGCATTCTTTTCCATTTACATGCAGCTCTTTGAAGAGCTCATATGTCTCCATTTGGATGTTTCCTAGGCACCACAAACTCAGAAAGTAAAAAATGGAACTCATCATATTTCCCCTCTACCTTGTTCGGGTTCCCCACCTTTGCAAATGGTCTCCCTATCCGTCCAGATGCCTCTGCCAGAAACCTGAAAGAAGTTCTTGAATTGCCACGGGAGACATTCTTTTCCCTCTTCATTATCTATGTTATATCCACTTTGTGCATATCCACTAATAATACCTGTCATTTAAATCGGTGTACTTTTTTCCCATCCCCCCAGCATCACTGCTCATGGCATCCCAGACAGGGCCCTACTTTGAGTCCTCCTCAGTTCTTGACTCCTGTTGATGTCCTGGCTTCCCGTCTGCATCCTGCTCTATCCCTACCTCAGTGTCCTGCCTGCCTGTCATGCCTTTCCCTGCACCCTTCCTCTCTCACAACACAGTTTCTCTTTGGCTTCATTATCTTTGCATGTGCTGTTCCTTCTTTCTGAAACGCTTTTCTTCCAACCAGCTCATCCTTCAAACCTCAGTTGTCACATCCGCAGTCTTCTCCCCGTACAGCCCTCCCTCCCGTGTACTTCATAGCTCATCTGCTACTTCTAGGATGGATCTTACACAGACACATTCTCGTCTGAGTCCCTCCTAGCGTGTGAGCTCACTGAGGGGAAAGGATTTTATATATATGTATCCTAGCACCGAGGGGATCCTCAGTAAGTGCTTTTAGAATACATAGGCTTCAGAAGCAGGCAAACACATTCTGCTTGTGAGAGATGCAAACAAAAGCAGGAAATAGGAAAGTCTGTTCACTGACCTGGCATCCAACATCGACACTGTATGTAGCAGTGCCAGGGATTAGCAATGTGAAACCAGAGCAAAGTATTCATTTCTAAGTATTTTAGGGGGCTTTGATGGGTAGACATGGCAGCTTTGGCAGTCTGGCTAAAAAGCCTATTTTGTTAATTAACCCAACAATTTTTGCTTTACTCCTCTTAATTCTTTGTCCATTTTCTGGACCTGTCCTTTAAATCTTTCTCTTATAAAAGACGAAGATAAGATTATGCGAAGTAGAGACCTCCTGGTTTGTTTTCAGAGAATAAGAGAATAAGGTGTCTTCCTCAAGGAGTCATATATTTGTCCTTTTGTTAGCAGATAGCCAAATTTTTAAATAATTATTTGTTAATTATGTGATTGCCTATGATTTATTTGTATGTAATTGTAGAATTTTCCATATAAACAGACATAAAGAAATACAATCATAAATTAAAAAAAATATTTTGTTAAACCGTTATGCCCTGATTTGAAGTTTGTAAGAAATAGTCTATAATCATGCCTTATACCCTGAGAGTGTGGACTATTTGATAAACTCTTCCAGAGTGAATAATTTTATTATCTAATTAGACTTATTCTGTCCTAGGCCAACAAGTGATGATATCACCATTCACTGACTAACAGGATTCAGCAGGGTTCGCTGAACCACAAGTACAGGGAAGTTGTCCTGGAAAAGTAGGTCTAATGGTAGCAGCCCTTACCTGGAGTCCAGGGACAAGGCCCCTGCAAAGAATCAGATGACACTATTTATAGAGTTATACGTTCAATTCATGTGTTCCCTAAGATCACCCCTATGATCACCTCAATTTCCCTATTTTCTTTTCCCATCCTAAGACTACTCTTCTAATTCAGTTCCTATTATTCTTTTTTTTTTATAACAAGTATCTGTCTGTCTCTTTCCACTTTTTGTCTTATTATTATCTATACTCCACACGTCTAACTCCACTCCTTCACACCTTCTATCCCCTTCTATTTCTTTTTTTTTTTTTTTCTTTTCCCTTTTTTGTGGTACGCGGGCCTCTCACAGCTGCAGCCTCTCCCGTTGCGGAGCGCAGGCTCCTGACGCGCAGGCTCCTGACGCGCAGGCTCAGCGGCCATGGCTCACGGGCCCAGCCACTCTGCGGCATGTGGGATCCTCCCGGACCGGGGCATGAGCCCGTGTCCCGTGCATTGGCAGGCGAACTCCCAACCACTGCGCCACCAGGGAAGCCCCCTTCTATTTCTCTTGTTTCTTTTTTCCTTACTGCAGAGTCCTTGAAGGTAAAGTCCAGTTTGGGATATTCTTTGAGGGCCTTTCCTTCTATGGATTGTAGAGTTAGCCATCCTTGTATCCAAAATGTATTCAAAAGAGAAGTAGACAAAGACATGAATCCTGAGCTTCCATAGGGGGCTGGATAAGCTAGGAGTAGGAATACCCACTCCATCATTTCTGTATGTTTTTCTGACTGGTTGAAGCCACCTTCCTCTATAGCCAATAGCCTGGGGAATCTATGGAGAGATCTGCTCATCAATAATAAAAGGGGTCTTGGCCATGCATTTGTTTTCAACTAAATGAAAGCATAAACCCTCTCCAGGACAATCTCAGGCATTTTGTCCGAATTTCTCCATTCCATGTCAGCCGGGTGACTGAATTTCAGGCTGAGAGAGGTTCAGACTGAATTAAGAGTAAACTGGTGCTCACTTCAGCAGCACATATACTAACATTGGAACAATATAAGGATTAGCATGGCCCCTGCACAAGGGTGACATCCAAATTCGTGAAATGTTCCATATTTTTTGTGAAAGTAAAAAAATCCCATTTTAAACTGCATCAAGAAGAATAAAACACCTAGGAATAAACTTAACTAAGAAGGTGAAAGACCTATACTCTGAACATTATAAAAAAATTAATGAAAGAAATTGAAGATGATATAAGGAAGTGGAAAGATATCCCATGCTCTTGGATTGGAAGAATTAATATTATTAAAATGGCCATACTACTCAAAGCAATCTACGGATTTAATGCAATCTCTATTATTTAAAATACCCAGGACATTTTCCACATAACTAAAACAAATAATCCTAAAATTTATATGGAACCACAAAAGAACCTGAATTGCCAGAGCAATCCTGAGATAAAAAGAACAAAGCTGGAGGTATCACCCTCCCAGATTTCAGACTGTACTACAAAGCTACAGTGATCAAAACAGCATGGTACTGGCACAAAAACAGACACATAGATCAATGGAACAGAATAGAGAGCCCAGAAATAAACCCACACATCTATGGTCAATTAACCTATGACAAAGGAGGCAAGAATATACAATGGAGAAAAAACAGTCTCTTCAGTAAGTGGTGCTGGGAAAATTGGACAGCTACATGTAAAGCAATGAGATTAGAACATTCCCTCACACCATATACAAAAATAAATTCAAAATAGTTTAAAGACCTAAATGTAAGAATGGAAACCATAAAATTTCTAGACGAGAACATAGGCAGAACACTCTTTGACATAAATTGTAGCAATATTTTTTTTGGATATGTGTCCTAAGGCAGAAGAAATAAAAGCAAAAATAAACAAACGGGACCTAATTAAACTTAAAAGTTTTTGCACAGCAAAGGAAATCATCATCAAAACGAAAAGACAACCTATGGAATGCAAGAAAATATTTGCAAATGATATGATCGATAAAGGATTAATATCCAAAATATATAAGCAACTCAATATCAAAACAAACAAATGACCCAATCCAAAAATGGGCATAAGAACTGAATAGACATTTTTCAAAGAAGACATACAGATGGCCAACAGGAACATGAAAAGATACTCAACATTGCTAAATTATTAGAGAAATGCAAATCAAAACAACAATGAGATATCACCTCACAACTGTCAGAATGGCTATTATCAAAAAGTCTACAAATAACAAATGCTGGTGAGGATATGGAGAAAAGGGAACCCTTGTACATAGTTGGTGAGAATGTAAATTAGTGCAGCCACTATGAAAAACAGCATGGAGGTTCCTCAAAAAACTAAAAATAGAACTATCATACAATCCAGCAATTCCACTCCTGGGTATATATCCAGAAAAAATGAAAACAGTAATTCAAAAAGATACATGCACCTCAATATTCATAGCAGCACTATTTATAATAGCTAAGATATGGAAGCAACCTAAGTGTCCATCAGCATGAATGGATAAAGAAGATGTTGTATATATATATATATATATATATATATATATATATATATATACACACACACACACAATGGAGTACTACTCAGCTGTAAAAAGAATGAAATTCTGCCATCTAAAGCAACATTAATGGATCTACAGAGTATTATGTTTAGTGAAATAAGCCAGAGATAGAAAGGCAAATACTGTATGATATCACATGTGGAATTTAATAAACAATACAAACAAATGTATATAGCAAAACAAAAAGAGACACACAGATGTAGAAAACAAACTAGAGCTTAACTAAAAGGGGGAGGTACAAATTAGGGGTAAGGGATTAAGAGATACAATCTACTATGTATAAATAGATAAGCAACAAGGATATATTGTATAGCACAGGGAATTATAGCCAATATCTTATAATAACTTTTAATGCAGTATAATCTGTAAAAATACTAAATCACTATGCTGTACATCTGAAATTAATATAATATTCTAAATCAGCCATACTTCAATTAAAAATGAGCAAATGGATCTCTCTAATGCATCTATTGGAAGACAATCTGCAATCCAGGGGCAATTCTACATACAGTAATTTGCTCTGAGGTAAAAAATGTCACAGTTATTTCACAAATCCCAAGGACAAAAATAAGGTAATGCACAATTCTTTGTATGGGAATACTAGTAAGTCCCTTGTGTAATAACAGCAGCCTTCAGAGGAGAGAATGCCTCCATCTTGATTTTAAGCCCTGAACATCTCACACCTATTATAAGGAAACCTTGTGATAATATCCTTGCTGCTTTGAGATATGAAATATGAAGTTCCTTTCTTCACCCACTGTGACATTTAAGTCTGTCCCTTACCCATTTTTTAGTCTCCAAATCATGAAGGAAGTCAGTTTGAGAGTTTTCAGAGAAAATGTCCTCATCATCTGATCTGTCCAAGATGTGGTCCATTTTGGTAAATTCCCTTAGCAAACTGTAAGGCACATAACTGAAAAAGATACTGTTATTATGTCTTCTGTCTATAGCTTAGGCCTGCCCTAAACTTCTCTAGAGGGAGAACACTGGATCTTTCCGGCGCCAAAGAGCACCTGCTACTCTTGTACTGATTTCATTCTGTGTGAATAATGTCTAGTGTAGCGCATTACACGAGATAGGAATAGAGAGGCTGGATAAATATTTGTTGACTGAATCAATAAATGATTCAAAGTGAGATTCTGAATTCTGAAGCCATTGCAGCTCTTTGTGCGTACATGCAAATGCGTGTGTAAAATAAACAAATAATAAATAAATATGCTTCTTTAAAAAGTAGAGTTAAAAAAGTGTCATATGGTTCAAAGGAAAGGAGTAAGTCTGTGCTACCATCATGATTTCTAGACCCAAGACGTCCTCCTCCCAACATTTACTCGTTTCTTCTTTATTCTTCCACAGAGATTCTATGCATAAATAAGCAGCTATGTTTATATAAATGCCTTTTAAAATACAAATGAGAGGATATTATCTTGGAGTCCATTTCATATTAGAGCTGCCTCTTTTTAAAAATTGTTAGATGGTATTCCATCATGAGTCTACATCATAATTTGCTAATCAGCTCTTTATTGATGTTTATGTACACTGTTTCTAATCAATTGCTACTGCAAACAATGCTGCAGTGAATATCCCTACATATCTATGTGTATATGTACAAGAGTCTCCATTGGATAACCCTAAAAATAGAATTGCTGGGTCAATAGATACGTATATTTTACATTTTTGATAGATTTTACCAAATTATGCTTTGAAGCGGTTAAATCCATTTACACTTTCAGCAAAAATGATGAGACTGCCTGTTTTCCAACTCCTTTTCTAAAACCATGTGTTAGAAAAGTTTTTGATCTTCGCCAATCTGGTATGTTTAAACTGGTATCTCACTATAGTTTTAATCTCTTTTTATGAGTAAGGTTGAGCATCTTTGCCCGTACATATGAAACTCACTTGTACTTCCTTTGCTATGATAATCCCTTGCCCATTCCCTATTGGACTATTGTTATTCTGCTGGGCTGCTTATATGTGTATAGATGTGCACACACACTCACACACTCAAGTATACTTTTTTTGTTTGTTTGTTTTTTTGTTTTTGTGGTACGCGGGCCTCTCACTGTTGTGGCCTCTCTCGCTGCGGAGCACAGGCTCTGGACGCACAGGCTCAGCGGCCATGGCTCACGGGCCCAGCCGCTCCGCGGTATGTGGGATCTTCCCGGACCGGGGCATGAACCCGTGTCCCCTGCATCGGCAGGCGGACTCTCAACCACTGCGCCACCAGGGAAGCCCTCAAGTATACTTTTAAATGAATTGCAATATACTTGTGATGGGGGCCTAAGGCAGTGGTTTCCTATCTGTGGGCTTTGAACCCTGAGTTGGGGGACATTCTATACCTACCCTGATAGAAAGTGGTCCTGGAATGTATATACATTTCTATAGATTCAAGAAGTACTGCTGAATGTTTCCAAATGTATATGCTACTGTTATTAATAAATTATAAATGGATTTAAAAACATCCTTGATATCATAGTAGCTTTTTTGACATATGAGGGGTTCTGGAAAATCTTTTCCTTTAGAAAAGTTCTTCCAATTTAAAAAGGTTGTAAATGATTGGTTTGTATTAGTATACATTTTTATCGTGTATTAACATATGCATAAATATTTAACAAATATTCATATGAATGTGTGCTTCCTCTACTCTAGAAACCATATTAAATGGTTTATATCTTTAGCAGGTGAAGATGATGAAGGAACAAAACAATCAACGCTTTTTCACAAATTGAGATGAGCATCTTGACCATTCCTATTCAACTGATGTCTGCCTAGTTTATGACCATAGGTCCCTTGACTATCTCACAGGACCTACCACACTAGATATTCATGAGATCAAAATTAGAAGCATTATAGAGAAGAATGTCAACCCCAACGCTGAACTTGGAAATCTCATCATTCGGTCCTACCAGGCTGAGGAAGTCTCCAGACAGGACCCCAGAAACTGCCCCCTGGGAGCTCAGCCCTGACTTACTTCTGCATCGCGCCTTTAGCTGCATCGATGTTGTGGAGAAAGTCATTGTTTTTCTCTGTCAATTCTTGCTCCTTCCCACCTGGCTTCATCTGCAGAAGCATCTTGACACTTAGCTTCATGAGAGCCATTTCTTCAGCACTGCAGGGGCAATGGTGTATTTCTTTCTATTTGTAAACTGATGTTTGTTTTACTCTTTTCCTATCGTTGACAATTATTTGTAATTTCTCACTGCTGTAAACAATATAGTAATGAATATATTTGTTTAGGAATTTTCAGTGCATTTCAGTGCATTCAGTGTATTACTTACTTAGAATACTTCCCTAGAAGTGGAACTCCTGGTAATAGGATATACTGATTTGTAAGGATTTAGAAAAATATTCCCAAATTACTTTCCTAAAGGTTCAACCAATATATATTACTGGCAGCTGTGTGTGAGAAGAGGCACCTTCATTTCAGCCTGATAGGCAAGTGTTAGCTGCAGAGCAGAGAACTGAATTAAGAGTATTTAAGTACTGTAGTGAGAAAAATAATAGCAAAAGGAAATAGGAAAGAAGGTAGAAAAGGGTGAGACAGGTTCTAGGAAGCTCATATGAAAAGCCATAATAAAGGGTCCATGTGAAACGTAACTTGTAGTAACTAGCAGAGATCAGAGGTGGTACCCAGCCTTAAACATAAAGAAACCTTTCCCTTTGTGCACTCAACTAACTATAGTAAATTGTCACTGGAGGGTGGTCTGGTCCCCAGGACCCCGTGGGACAGAATCCCTGAGGGACAGAGGGGATGGTAGACTGACAGGAATGGAAGTGATTAGCAGGGATGGTCCTAGAAGAGTGATTATGGCTGCGATTAGAAACAGAGGGAAGGAGAGGCACTGGGAACCACAGAGATACTGGAATTATCTGGGCGACCAAGGGCCCGGCCTATCCCTCTGGGGCAAAATTGAGCTTTATCTTTGACCTGTGTGGGGATCCACAGTGGATGTTGTTCAAAGGGGACCCCTCGTAAAGAAGCAGCAGGAAAAGGCCAGAACTTTGAGCGCAACAGAAAAGAATAAACCTTTGATCTCTTTCAGGAAGGACACTGTGACCTGCCCGATCTCATCACAGCTCCCATCCGGACAGTCCGTCTGTATCCTGAAGCATTACGAACACAATTCCAAGCTCTGAAAGACAATGACCACTGAGATCTACCTAGTCTCTTTCCTGTCCGAAAATTAGAATCCTGTACAAATAATAAGGTTTCCTTATTTTGGTAACTTTTTGACATCCTAATGGCTTCCATTGGGTGATTTAAAAGGAAAATCTATTCTTCTCAATTCAGGTAGCTACACAAATTCTGCCTCCATACATTTCCTCACATTTCAAATAACAGAGTCCTAATGATGGCTTACGTTTGTGCGGCTCCTAATAAATTACACAGTGTTTCTCACGTATGTCCTTATTCAGTTCCCACGACAACACGGTGGGGAAGGTATTAGCCCCATTTTCTGTGCACGTTGACCAAGGCTCTGGGAGTTCGCATGATGTACTTAGCAAAGCCAGGACCCAGAACTCCCATATCCTCACAGCTACTCATAAGGGATTTCTCCCCCATCCTAAAGATGATCTAGATGAAGGCTCTCCAATAAAACTTTCTGTGATGATGGACATGTTTTCTACCCTGTTCATTTCAGTAGCACCAGCCACCTGTGTCTACTGAGCACTTGAGATGTAGCTAATGCAACCGGGGAATTGAATTTTTAATTTAATTGAAATACATTTAAATTTAAATAGCCACCTGTGGCAAATGGCTACCATATTGGACAACTCAGAATTTTCTAGACCAGGGATCGGCAAACTATAGTCCACAGGCCAAATTCATCCTGCCATCTGTTTCCGTAAACAACATTTTATTGGAACACAGCCATACCCATTCCTTCATGTATTGTCTGTTACTGCTTTGGTGCTGCAATGACAGAATGGAATGGTTGCAAGACAGACGTAAATTTGGCATGCAGAGCTTAAGATATTTACTATCTTGCCCTTTACAGAAAAAAAAAAAAAAGTTGCCAACGCCTGTTCTAGACCATCACTTTTTTCTATGATGCTTTTTCTATGGGTGTTTGCTACAATGAATCAACCGAATGCATTGAATAAGAGCTTGGATTTTGGAGAGTCAGGCTGGGTTCGTATCACAGCATCAACACTCAGCAACTGGGCCTAATCTTAAGGTTCCAGGTCTCACATTCCTCATGTGTAGAATGGGGTTTAACACAGCGCAAAAGCTGGGCGATGGTATCCATCTATTTATAACAGGAGGAATGGGAGCTATTGTAAGGTTTCTTTGGCTTCAAATATTACAAATAATAATAATATGCTTACACACGTACAGCACCTTCAGTTGAAGAGGCGCTTTCACTAAGAAGTTTCTTTGATCCTCACATCTACCCCGTATAGTCAGTCAACCACGGCAGATCCTAGTACCTCGATTTTTTTAGATGCAGAAACGGACACCCAGAGATGATCCATGATCTGCCCCAAGTTTTATTGCTAGAAAATGGTAGAAACAGGATTTCAACCTGCCAACCTCTGGCTACAAGTTTTGCAGTCATCCTACCATTAAACATAAATTTGATACCCCATATGTTGTAATGGATTGGTTAGCAGCCTTCTTACCTCAAAATAAGCCATCTTTTGAAGCTAACTTTTGACTAGTTATGTAGTGTGGATCCTTGCTATTCAAAGTACGGTCTGTAGATCATCAGTATAAACTGGGAGCTTTTGCTAAACATACAGAATCTCAGGTTCCACCCTAGACTCACTGAATCAGCCTCTGCATTTTCGCAAGATCCCAGGTGATTCCTAGTCATATTAAAGTTTGGAAGTGCCTGCACTCTAGGCCCCGTCAGCTAGAATCTGTCTTCTTCCCCTTCCTACATCCCATCTCTTCATTCCTACATGTTTACACTATGGGCCTCTAGGACTGTTAGGTACAACTGAATGGATCCCTCCTCCTTCCACCCGCACCTCATCAAAACCTTTAAAATTACAAATTTGGAGAAGCGTTAGTCAAAAGGAACAGATCAACTGTTTTAAAAGACAACCAATGAAATCTCTAACTTACATTTTGTGAGCGTTTCCTCTAGGCCAGACCACCCAGATAACCTTCTTCAGTACCTGTTAGCTGGACAATTTGAGATATCAGAAATTTAAAAAAATGGTTCCAAGAATCAGGGATTTGGTGTCACCCTGGCCCTGACAAGCTTATAATGTGCAGGTATGGCTGTGAAATTGTATATACCTGGTGATATCCTTGCTCTTCCCAATTTGGTGATCACAAATACCTCTAAGTTCAGTGGGGTAGACTAGAAACAGTCAAGTTTCCCTGGAAAATTCTGGTGATGCCTCCTTTCCCCAGCGCCAAAGGCAGAGAGGAGGCCATTGACGAGGGTGCACAATTCGGCAGGTGAGTTTGCAGTTGGACTCGCCCTCTCTGACATTCTACTTGGAATGTGGCACACGTGACCCTTCAACCCCCCTCTCACAAGGTTCCAGGTACGCAGTGCTCTCCCACTTTTATTTTACCTGCATCTCCAGCCTGTCTCCCAGCTTCCTTGCTTCTCTTGCCAACTTTCTGGAAACAGAATCCTTCCCCCGCCCCAACCCTCTGTCCATCATCTACTGGCCTCTGACAGGAGGCTCTGGGAGGCTCTTCCCACCTCCGCTTCTCCCATGCCTGCCCTTTCATCTCCTTGCCTGAACAAAGCATCTGAGAGCTTCTGCGAGGGAAGACAGGACTTCACCTACTCTTTCCCCCCTCAGCAGGAATGAGGAAGGCAGTTGTTCATGTTGCAAACCAGGGCTGCTCCTACTTTATGGCTCGGTCACCTACTCGCCTTTGCCTACCACGTTCACAGCCCACTCTCACTTCTTCCAGGACTTCAGTGCTAACTTCACGTTTCCCTCTGTACCTCATCTTCTCCCCTCATTCTCCAGGAACTCAGCACCTAGGCGAGGGGCCTAACATTCTGACTTTACAGATTCTCAGTCCCTCAACTCTTAAGGCTTTCCCCTTCACCTACCAAAATTATTCAGCAGCATGGAGATGAAATACAGAACGTTTTTTCATACATATAAACATTAGAGTTAGATCAGTGTTGGAAACCTGGTTTTGCCATTTATTAGTTATTTGATTTGCAGCAAAATTTAATTTTTTGTCTGAAAAATGGGTTTGATAATACCTGCCTAATTGGTGTGCCGAGAAGATGAAGGTAATAGTGTAAAGAAGGAGTTTAGGGTCGAGCTGGACAATTGCTAGTGATCCCGCTAGAACGTGGGCTCCATGAAGACAGGAGTGTTTGTGTGTTGTGTTGACTGCTGTACCCACAGCACTAGAAGAATGGCTGGCACATAATAGGTGCTCAGCAAAATTTTGTCAAAGGAATGGGACGAATGCGCATATGGTGGCCATGATTTTTATGGCAACAAATTAGGTCTTGTCATCACCCTGAGCGTTTCCTCAGATAGAAGCTCAATCTGAGATGTCTCACCTCCCTCCTGGGCTTCCCTATGCTCTCTTCCTAGCTGGGAACCCAGACTCCCTCGCGTTGCCCCCCCACCCCTCCACCCCCAGTGCCTGCCGGGCTAAGCTTCAGCCTTGGGTACCTGTCCCATATCAGGACTAGGCTCCTAGCTTTTGTTGTCCCAAGTGACCTCATGTTTCTTTAGGAAAAATCACAAGATTCTTACGAGCGGTTCCACCACAATTTAATAACGACAACAACAGTAATATCTAACACTTATGAATGTTTCCTGATGCACCAGGCACTCTTCTAAGTGTTACATATATGACCTAATTTAATTCTTACCACCTTCCAAACAGGGGGGGTTCTGGGATTCAAACCCAAACCTGCTCAATCTGGCTCCAGGGACCATGTCCTTAAGTGCCCCTGTACACGACTATTCTTCTCAGTGTTACTCAGCAAAACTGTATGCATCTCTTGTTGCTTCCCAAACACGTGGGCCCCAGCAGCTGTTTCCTGTCTCGCTCCGTTCCTTTCCCACTGCCAGGCTCGCTCCCAAATGCCGCCAGCTCCCTCCACCAGCAGTGACCCGGCCTCCGCGTTGCGGCACTGATGGAGGCCACATGATGTGAATCTCCTCTCCACGACCAGACAGCTCCTCGGTGTAGTGCTTCTCCATTCAGAACACACCATGTTTCCCTCACCCTCTCCCACGGCCCTTTTAAGCTCCAAGAAAGTTCTTTTCACTCTCCTTCCTCAGGCTCCCTGGAAGACCCTTGTTTGTTTGAGGGGGAAGGTGGGATCCTATTCCATCTGGATCAATTCCCTTGCAATTTCAAAAACTCTTTTTGAGCTCCACTTCAGGCATCCCACAAATAAGCTCACAGTTTCTTTGAGGAAATGGACATCTTCTTACATCTTCTCACATCTTCAAGTTCTGCCTCTGTCCTGTCACTTTGCCTCCGTGTGCAAACCACATCCTATTTCCCCTCTTGTAGGAAAATATCCTTCATCCTGTATATTTGAGCTACGATCTTTTATGTCTCTTTCCTTTTAACAAAAATTTCTCAACATTTCAGAGACTGTATGTTGCTCATTACATATTCTTATGCTAAATGCTTTCAGTATGGCTTCTTGTTTGCAAGGCTTTTGTTAGTTTGTCTGTTTGTTGCTTAGTTTTCTATTTTTAGAGGCTTTGATTTTTGGTGGGGTGAAAATAGTACACGTTTCTCACACTCATTTGACTCCACCACCAGAGCAGCTTCTGAGCTCAAAGCACTGTGTCTCATGGACCACACTTTGGGAAACCCTTTTATAAGATCATAGATACTGTAAGTAAAGTTCCAGGCACACAGAAAGGTCTCCTAAACAGCAGCGACCACAGTCATAGGGCGTCCCCACTGTTGCATCTTGGAATTCTTGACCTTGGCAGTTTTCTTGAACGACTTCTTGTCCACTGTCATAATCTCTAGGTGCTCAGAAATAGGCTTTCTCCCAGGCCTCAGCGAGGTCTAACCCCAGCATCCGTCCCATCCAGCAAGTTTTGGTCCCAGCTTGTCCTCACTGCCTGTCACCAGGCCACCCCCAGCCCAGCGAGTCCTGAGAGGTGGCCTTAGTATCAAGAAGGATGTTGGATTCCTGTGAAAACCCTAAGCCCTGTATATGTTGGCAAAAGGCCTCACTGAGGGCCCAGAGATTTCAGGACTAAAAGCTAGAGACGAGTGAATATGTGTTTATGTATGTTCCCAAAGGAATAGGAACTTTTAATGAGCACCTTTCCTTGGCGGGTTCTGCAATATTTTCATTTACTAACATTGTTGTGAAGCCAGTAGTTAGTTCACCGAATCTGCTTTGAATGTGCCTCTTTTAAAACTTTGCCAGGACAGAGAGATCCCTGCAAGCTACTTCATGTCTCTGAGCTTCCCTTTTTTCATCAACAAAATGGAAGAACATCGACCTTGAAGGCTTATTGTGAGTAGGAAGTGAAATGCTGTGTATAAAGCACCTGGTACAGTCCCTGGAGCACAGTGGGCACTAAAAAAGAGAAGTGACGGCCTGAAGGAATAGAACACGTAAAACCACATGTGACGGTCTTGGTCACACAAGGAGAACATTGCTTGGGATAAGGAGAACATTACTCATTCTGCATCTGGGAAGCCCCTGGCTTCCAGCCCTTTAATAAAATGATAAAGTCACTGTTTTTAAGGATACTGAGTTGAAAGAGAGAAAGGGCATAAGAAGGAGAGGGAGGAAAACTGTGTTTTGCCTGAGGTTAAGGAAAGATCTTGGAAGCCCAAACTCTCCATTAGACCCTAAACAAGAGTGATGTCAGAGTTGGAACTGTATAGAAATTGCTAGGGAGCTCGTAGAGAGAGAAAGATTAGGGAAAGTAGTGCCTGCCCCTCCACAGATATTTAGGAATCAATATGTGTGTGAAGTTCCCTTATGTGGTGGTAACAGCATCCTCACCTCTCTTATCAAATATTCATCAGCTGGTTATTGAATCTAGGACAATGTGCTAAAGAAGGCAACAGATAAAAGGATGTGCAAGACAGTCTTTGCTTCAGTTTAGAAGAAGGTAAATGACAACAACAGTCAGTATATGTTGAATGGCAAATGTTGAGCGGCAAATATAGGATTGCTATAGGATCTCGGCGATAAGGGATTATTGGATGGATGCCTACATGGGGGTAGGACAGCTGTTCTAATGCTTTTAGAGAATTTCACACAGTGAGTATGACTTTAATATTATTCAGATAAATGAAGAGTAGGGAAGAAAATCTTCCAGGGAATGGGAACTGTCTTAAATGCCAACATAAAAGTTCGAACTTAAATAGGACTTGATGAGGAGATAGTTTTTCTGACACATTTCATTGTATTTTATTCAATTATAATTTAATTGGCGTTTTAACCTATTAAATAGGAAAGAAGGCAATGGCAAAAGGCATTTATGTCAATATGTATTTATAGCCATAGCTATATTTTTACTTTACGTAGATAATTTGCAGGATGTTCACCCGAAGGTTAAAAGAGGCTATTTTGGAGTGGTGGACATTTTTGTGATTTTTATGTGCAATACAGATTTCAGAAAAGAGAGGAGAAAGGAAGAAAGGCAGGAAGGCAGACAAGGCCACTGGCAATGGGGAATTAGTATTCCCATGAAAGGGCATGACATGAAACAGTCATGCTGTAGGAACACAACCGTTTCAGGCAAGGTTTAAGAAAGCAATGTATGGCTTCTAAGCAAGCTGGTAGAAGAGGAAACAGTGGTTTGGGGGCACTGGGATGGGTTTTCCAAGACAAGCCTTGTGAAACTCATTTCACTTCTTTTTGCAGGACAGAGATGCCATTAGTCTCTCCTGCACACAAAAATCTTCTCTCAAACATTTTAAACCATGCATTTGACGTAAAATGAGAAAAAGGGGATCATTGTGGAAGCCCATATCAGTAAACCATGAGAAGACAATTTAATTTTTCTGCTAATGCAAAAAAGAAAAAACAAAAGGAGGTAGAACACATGAGCCCATGTATTGGCAGAAATCATCAGTCATTTAAAGCTGTGATTTCAGGACCTGGGTGCTGACGGCTGCTCAGAACTCTGGCTGAGGC